>NC_058412.1:93946189-94234159 GCF_002201575.2 Neomonachus schauinslandi | reverse complement strand
GCTATTACCGCCAGTAGGTGGGGGAGGCGCAGGGAGGGGGGTTGTGGTGAGGGACCCACTTGCTGAAGATGCTATCAGGCTGGGGAACAGATTTCCCAATTTTTCTTCCTGGGTGGTGATTGGCTGCTCAGAGGTCTTTGTTTTACTCCAATACCCTCTTTGCTCTGAAATGTCACAATGAATATTAACTCAAAAGTCATTTCTATGTGCCAAAGGAGTGAGCTCTCTGTCCCTGTCTCTCCCTCCTGCCCTGCTTCCTCCTCTCACTCACTGCAGGTGCTGGGAGGATTTCTAGGGAATCGCCAGTTCCTGGTCTCTCCTCCCTGCTCCCTCTCGGATACCTCTTCCATCACCAGATTACACAATTTCTGGTGCCTGTGGCCATTTCCCCCCTGAGCTCGTGTTTGTGCCCCGGCCCAATTAGTTCCAGCTTTCCTCATTCACTTTTATTTTTCCTATTTACACTATTTGAGTGTCTTCCTTAGTTAGCTGAAGGAAAGACAGCATGTTCTGCACTCCTAATCTTCCATTTCTGTGTCTCTGAACGTTTGAGGGAGGTAACTCCACTGGAGAATTCTCCTCACACACTCCAGCCTGGAGGAACTTACATAGTTTTAAATCCTCCTCAGTACCTGGGAACCAAAGCAAAAGAACAACCACACTGGCATCATAGGGAAGGTGATCTGTGTGTCTGGGAAAAATGCCAAGCTGAGAACAGGAGTAAATAAATGACATGCCCAAGAAGCAAGAGTCTTCTATAGAGTCTCTGTGAGTGAAATGGTCCCTCTGTGGAAAGGAAGCCACCTTTGAAGGTTTGCTTTGTCCTTTGCTGTGACCCTGCTAGGGACCCTTAGGCCGCCTCACTCAAGGACAGTGCCAGGTGCCCCCCTTCCTTCAGCCACAGCATTGGGTTGGGTCCAGTGCGATCCGGGAGTGAAGTGTGAGCAGGGCCAGCGGGGGGAGCCAGGACACCCCAGTGAGCCAAGAGCCTCCAGAGAGTCCCGTTCCAGGTCCAGAGCCTGGCGCGCAGGGGAACCCCAGAAGGGGGCGGAGGGAAACCCAGGAGGCCCGCGGGAGGAGGCGCGGCCAGGGGCTGGGCGCGCGCAGCCGAGCGCACTCGCGGCCTCTCCGCTCAGGGCAGAGGGTGGGGAGGGGGCTGAAGAGACCCTCGGTTTCTCCGAAGTTTCGGGCGATTCTTTCAACCCGGAGATCCGCCTTCCGGTGGCGTGCTCCCCAAGAGGGGGCCTTCTGCGCTAGCCCCCTCCCCGCCGGCCGCGGGGCCGAAGGATCGCGGACCGGGCTCCCTCCCCAGCTCAGTCTCCTCCCCACGCGCCCCCTCTCCGCCGCGCCGGCCAGCGCGGGCTGCGTCCCCGGCACTGCCCCCCGCCCGCGCCCGAGCCCGAGCCCGAGCCGCCGCGCCGCCGCAGGCTGCGGGAGCTGCGCCGCTCGTGCTCCCGCCTCGCCCGTGCTCCCGCCTCGCCCGTGCTCCCGACGCGCCCCGGCCCCGCTCGCCCCGGCTCCCCGCTCCCCGCGCGCGGACCATGGAGTGAGGGGGCAGGCGGCCCCGCGACGCGCTCCCGCAGCCGGCGAGGCCTGAGCCAGCCCGGGTGGCCTCGCCAGCCGGCGGAGTTCGCCAGCGGCGGGCCCTCCTCCCGCCGGTCCTTCCCCGCTCCTCCTCCTCGGCCGCCACCGCCCCCGCCTCCCGGCCGCCCCCGCCGCCCCCGCCGCGCCGCCGCCCGAGGCCGAGCGCGGACGCCGAGCGTGGGAGCCATGGCGCGCGAGGAGGAGAGGGACCCCGAGCGCCGGGAGGCGGCGGCGCGGGCCAGCGGCGAGGAGGAGGAGGAGGAGGGAGAAGAGGGACTGAGCGACAGCGACGACGAGGACGAAGACGACGAGCCCGGCAGCGGCGGGGAAGAGGAAGAGGAGGCGGCGGCGGCCGAGCGGGAGCGCAGCGAGGACGCGCGGCTGCAGCGCGCAGGGTTGCCTCCCGCCGCCGTCCCCGCCGCGGCCGCCCGCGACAGGAGCGGCCGCCGCCTGCCGGGGCCGCTGCCCTGCCGCCCGAGGATGCCGTCGCCCGACGACGAGGACCGCGAGCGTCGCCGGAGCCGCCGGAGGGACCTTCTGCTGAGCCAGCTCTGCTTCCTGGCCTTGGTGGCGCTGCTGCTCTGGTCGCTGTCGAGCATGCAAGAGCATAATGGTGAGTGCTCGCGGCTCGCCCCGAGTGGGCGCTGCGGCTCCGGGAGCTCGGGGCTCCCGGGCCGGGCTCGGGGCGAGCAGGCTGGCCGGTGGGAGGGGGTGCCGGACACAAGGACTCCCCCTGCCCCCTGGAGGGGCTTGGGAGGAGGGGGCCCTGGAGGCGAGGACCGCGCAGTGGAAACGCGGCCGGCACGTGGGGCCGTCCGGCTGGCCCCGGGAACACTTACCTGTGCCTCTTGGCCCTATCCTTCTTACCCACCGGCTGGAAGGACTGGTGGTAGAGGCGGCGGGGGCTGTTACCCTAAAGAAGCGCCCCCCCCCCCAGGCCAGCAATAAAGTGGTGCTGATTAAGATTCGGTACCTGTGCAGGTAACCACCTGTACACCTTTGGCTTGTTGAGGGCACGAAGGGGGCTGGTTGACTGGTGAACACGTAATTCTCCCGTGTTCCCCACATAGAACAGGCGGTATGTACCAGGTACAGAGCTCCATACCCACTTTTCCAGAACAGGTGCCCGGAACTTCGGGTAGGAAAAAAAGTGTTGGCCACCTGGCTAGGGTTTAGGAATGTACTTGTTCTCTTTCACTGACCACTCACTGGGAAGGCTGATCCCTTTTGTGCACTTGCAATTCTGGAAGAAATGATTTAGATTGCCCTGCCCATCATGCTGTCGACTGCTCTCATGGTGCCCTGCAGTGGGTCCGCCCTTTACCCACAACTTTTGTCTTATCTTTGTCCTTGGCTTTTCTTGAGCTGAAATAGACCTTGTGGAGAAATGTGCTCAGAACAGTTGTCCACTGAAAACAGTTTGGACCCTGGGGGGCAGCTGTCTAAATAACTGACCGAGAGACTTGGAAGAATAACTGTTGTAAAAATGGTTTTATATCCTAGCCGTTCAAGTGGCACAGTTCGTGGGAAAACAGCCGTAAAAATGGTTGTGAGAAAAAGCCGTTACAAATACATGCTTTGGTGTTAAGATAGATGTAGCTCTGATACAAGGCGTTGGGAAGTGCAGAATAAAAGCCTTTCTCGATAGTGATGGTAAAAGGGTGGCATCAATTAAAAAAGGGATCTCCCCCAAATTGGCTGGTCTCATGCTTCTGGGGGGAAAGCAGATGGTCGGGCTTGGTTCAGGTCTTAACAGACCTCTTGACAGACTTCCTCATATATGGTAATATGAGAAAGTCCGCCCGGGTCTTCAGTGGAGCCGTTGGGACTCCACAGCTTTCTCCCTTTCTCCTGAATCCCAGATTATCTGGTGATGGGGGCCGACATCGGGAAGGGGCCTGTGCTGGGGAGGGAAGCTGGACCTCTCTCGGAGGGCAGTGCCAGACCTGCCAAAAGCATCTACTGACTGATTCTCACGAGGAGGGTTTTCTTTCACCGCCCTTTAATCTACCGGATTTTTATGAGTGTAAAGACGGTCTGTACTTGATGCCACCTTTGGAAAGGACCATGTGAAGTCAATTACATGCCGGCCATTTTTCCTGCGTGCTCAGGCTCTGTGAGTCCTAGAGTTTCCACCACTGTCAGGCTATAAAAGACATTTTTCTGGATGGGGAACGTGACCCATACGGTTAAGTCCATCAATGGCAGGGGGCTGCCTGGGCCCTGGGAAAGCTGGGATGTTCAGGGAGAAAGGGGGTGGCAGACACTCTGCAAACTTGAAACCTGGTGACTCGAATGTCATTTTGAAATGGTTTTCCTAGCAGTGACATTTCTTTTCAGGTGCCACCAACTCTGGACTTAGTTCCATAGCACAACTCTTTTCCCTGTCCCTTCCCTTGATCTCTCTCCTCCCATATTCTTTCTGCCTCTCTCTCCCCTCCCATAAATGTAGGGCTTCAGAATACCCCTACCCCAGCAACTGGCGGTAATAGCGAAAAGCTAGCAGTGTGAAGGGGGATGCCATCCAGCCCCCAAATGGCATGCCAGTCCTATTTCTGTCCCTAGTCACCTTTTCTTCAAGTAGATACTTATAATTTCATTACATGACGCCTAGCTGATTCTCAGCAAGGCTCAGGTTTTTTGAGCTAATTAATTAATGTGTGTGAATCTGCAAGTGATCATTTAGCTTGGGGGTTGCCATTCAGCAAACTTAAGTATTTGAATAGTGACTTTTACCCTGGAACTTGGGTGCTATTCTACTTAAGGGTCCTTTCAGTATGGATAAAAAGTTTGGAATTTAGCCTTGTTTTAAAGACACTGTGTCTGGGAGAGGCTGAGTGCTTCGCTTAAGGTCACACAGCAGTTGAGGAGTAGAGGGTGGAACCAACCTGAGGTGGCCTGGCTCTTTGATCCCACCTCTGTTCCCTGGTATTCATGCCACCATCTGGGTGCAGCTTTGTCATATTTATATAACCACATGGGGGGGTACCTTGCTAATGATCAAAGGGGGATATTTTTATTTATTCACCTTGAACGCCATGCAGTGATTAAATGTAACTTCTCAGAAGCCTGTTTTCTAACACATACTGATTTTTCTTTTTTTATAAAGAGGACAGTCCTTTCACCAAACCAAGATAGAGAGGTGTTGTAGTTGTGTTACACAGTGTTGTATAACATTTCTGGTCATATGGAATCTGAGCTCCCTTTCTGGACATCTGACTGAACTCCAATATAGAGTCCTTTCTGCTGAGAAGGGACGCAAGCATTATTAAAGGAAGGATTAGTTCTGGAATCAAGACAAAGGTTAACCCTCATGGCAGCAAAAGCAGTAATAATAACTGGAACTTTGTGGGCTTTTAAGTGCCAGGCACTGTGCTAAAACAAGGACATTTTATGTGCATTGCCTTATTTAAGCTTGCACACGCTCTGCAGACGCTTGAGCCTTCAGCGGGAGAGGAAGCAAGAGGGCCTAGGTGCTCTATTTAGTTGTTGCTGATAAAGATCTCATTTTCCATCGGTTTTCAAAGCCAATTGAAATAAGGTGTCAGATTTGCTAACGAGGGTTTTCTTTCTCTTTTTCTTGTTTTTGCAGTGAGAATGGATTACTTGTGTGTGTTTTGAGTGGTTTGAAAGTGTTTAATTTTTCTTTGAAGTAAGGAAACTGGTCCCCTTTTTTCCCAGAAGTTGTGTGAAAAAAGCCCAGAGGTTCTAACTCAGCAGTGATTATAGACATCCCCTCTAGAAAGTTCTTGGGTAGGTGAATAATGAATAAGGAAGAAATATATATATATAATATATATAGTTCAAAGTTTATATATATATATATACACACACATATATATCTTGCCCAGTTACTATTGCTAATAACAAATTACCCCAAAATATAGTGGTGTAAAACTACCGTTTTATTTTTTTGCTCATGGATACTTTGGGTCAGGAATTTGGACAGGGTGTAGTAGGGATGGCTTGTCTCCACTCCATGTCTGGGGTCTCAGCTGGAAAGAGTGAAAGGCTGGGTGACTTGACAGCTGGGTCGGCAGTCATCTGGAGGCAACATCACTCCCATGTCTGGGGTCGATGCCTGCTGTTGGCTGGACCCTCAGCTGGGCTGTCAACCAGAACACCTGTGTGTGGCCTCTCCATATGGCTTCTCCATGTGCCTTAGTTTGAACTTCCTCATAGCACAGCAGCTGGGTTCCAAGAGGATAAAGTGGAAGTGCACAGCATTTTTCTGTCTGAGCCTCAAAAGTCACATGGTATGACTTCCACTGTTTTCTTTTGGCCAAGACAGTTACAGATGTCAACCCAAGTTCAAAAAGGGGGGACAGAGATACCACCACTTACTCAGTGGAGGAGCATCAGGGTATATCGTAAGGCGAGCAGATGGGCATGTGTGTTGGTGTGTAACATGGGCATGTGTGTTGTGGCTGTCTTTGGAAAACCAGGGGTCCAAGGGATAATAACTTACAGATCAGACACATTTCCCAAGGTGGTAAATGGTGAATAATACATGCATATTTGGAATACCTTCCAATCATGATAACGTGGCAGCGCATCTGAAGTCAGGTGTGGGGTCCATAGGTGGTATTTGGAAAGAGGGCCATGTGGGTGTTTGAACTGCAAATTTCCGTTGCAGATCTGAGAGCACATCTTTAGCTTTGTGGCTTCCTCTTCCTCAGAGGACAAAGACCACAATCTCTCGATCCCTCCTGTGGCTGACAGGGATGCCTTGCTGGATTCTCCAGCTTTATCTTCCCTCCCTGCCTTCCCTTCCATGCTTCGCTACTTAGGCCTTTCTTCTGCTCCTGAAAAGGGTGACACTTCTTCTAGTCCCAGACCTGTCACACATGCTGTTCCACAGTCACCATCACAGCTAGTTCATCCTTCACCTCCAGGCCCAAGATCTTCCTGACCTGACTAGATCCCCTGTTTTGCTCTTTGAACACCCTCAATTTTCCCTTCATAGCATTTATCACAATTGGCAATTATGTATTTATTTGGTTCTGGTTTGAGTAATCTGTCCTGTTCACCAGATTCTAAGCTCCAGGAGGTCAGGGACCCTGTGATCTTTGCTCACGTTTGTCATCTATGTCACCCACCCACAGTAGATGCTCAAAAGATGCTTGTTGAGTAAAGAAGCTGTTTTGATTTCCGAACTACAGGACCTGTGTTAAAAACTAGTTACCATGCCTCAGGAGCTCAGTTACTGGCATACATTGTAATCTCACAATTTAGAATTCTGCCCCCGTCCATCAAATTCAGTGTTGTTACCCATTTTTTCATGGGCTAACACGGAGCTGCAGAATGTGAGTGCTTTGCCCAGTGTCACTTCATGAAGTGGCAGGATTTGAATGCAAGGCCACTTGCATCCAAGCAGGATGCCACTGCATTCCCTAGCCTCAGCTTAGGAGGACATGAATAGAAAATGGGAATCACGCTGCCTTTTTCAGTCGACTAGGGAGAGTAAAGGAGTAACAGAAGGTTGCTTTCATAGAAGCAGTATTTTAGAAACACATTGCTTTTCAACCTTTTCTATTTTCTGCCTAAACATATATAGATGTGTCTCTCCTGGCTTTTCTTAGCTGCTCATCAACCCAGATTTTTCTCAAAGATTTCCTTTACTTGCAAGCCTTGAATCCTTGTGGGAAGATTTCTTTTCCTTTTTTTTTTTTTAATACCCCAGAGGGTTGGCAAAGCCAAAAGAATTGCAAAACCAGCCATTTGCTGAGAATTCCAAGGCTTGGTGGAAGTTGGCTGATAGGACAGGATTTTGGCAACTCTCTTTTTCCTTAAGGAGAGTCCTTTTCTTTGAGTGAAATAAGTTTTTTGGGGGGATGATAGTAAACAGACCCTTGTGTTGGGGAGACTGAGGTACAGAGAGTTCAGAAGGCATCCTTGAAGTCACATAGCAAATGTCTTGTACTGCCAAGAAGGTAATGCAAGTTTTTCTGCTCTTTTCCTGCCTTCAGTTTCTGTAGAGCTTTTTTGGCTTTTGTTTATCTTTGCGATGGTTTGAAACATGGTATTCTCCTATAGGGTTTGAGAATTAAGGATTCAGTGGAAGAAGGTTTTCTCTGAGTGAAGTGGTGGTGGGCACCATCCAGCCAGTTGTAATCATGGAGTCCTAAGTTCTTAGGCATGGATGGTGTCTTCCAGACTCTCTCCTGGAAGGTGCACTTGTCCTGTCCTTGTCCTCATCCCTGGGGGCAGTGATGCTGTTCATCACTGGGAGTCCTGGGAGCTTCACTATCCCTCGTTGGTTTTCCCACCCCTCCCCACCTTTGTAAGTGGTCCCTTAGGAAACTGTCTTCAGTGGCACCCCTTGAATGAATTCCTGCCTGAACTCTATTGGGTTAAGACCCAGGGACTTCCGTTCATCACTCAGCTTTTTCCTAGTTGTTGGGGTGATAGCGGTGTCTGAGATGGATACCCAGAATATTGTCCTCATGGTGGCTTAGACTTTAGTGGGAGGAGAGGTGTTGAACAACTAATTTTCAAGAATTACGAGAGAGACGAATGAGAAATATATCATGGCTTGGAGGAGGTGTTGGTGGTAAGGAGAAGCTGGAACCTGGAAAATAAAAGGAATTAGGTTGGTAATGAATAGGGGGCAAAAAAGCTAATTTATAAAAAATGGGCAAAAGATATGAACAGGCAATTCACAAAGCGATTGCAAATGACCAGTAGACACCAGTAAAAATCCTCAGCCTTAATAGTAATTAGGGAAATCTAATTTTAAAGATTTATTTATTTATTTGAGGGTGAAGGGGGGGGGGCGAGAAAGAGAGAAAGAGTGTGGGGGGAGGGGCAGAGGGAGAGAATCTTCAAGCAGACTCCCCGCTGAGCATGGAGCCCAACACAGGGCTTGATCTCATGACCCTAATCATGACCTGAGCCAAAATCAAGAGTTGGACACTTAACCTGCTGAGCCACCCAGGTGCCCGTCAGGGAATTCTAATTTTAAAAATGATGAAATACCATTTTTTAAGATCAGATTGGCAAAAATGAAAGCGTATGATAATGTCGGGTGTTGGCAGAGGTGCAGGAGAGACAGCTTCTCTCATTTACTGCAGGCGAGGATCTAAATTGGTTCCCCAAACACTGTGGGGAATTTTAAGGTGATAAGGTTTTAGGCACAGACCCCAAATGGAGCCTTGGCTAATTTTTAATGAGATGTGTAGAAAAGGGAGTGGTGGGATTAGAATGGCTGTGCCTAGGCATTTGAGCCTTGGATTGGAAACCCAACTTTCCTGGACCTGTCCGTGACTGTGAAGCATGTTGGTCATGACCCTTTGCACTCTAGACTAAAGACATTAGGTGGGAGTTCGAGTGAACAGGGGGAAAGGCCTTTGTCATATCTGGAGGTGTTCAAACCAATACAAGTTGCTTATTTGAATCATGAAATCTAGGCATTGTTCCTTGCTTGTCAATCACTCTTTATTTCCACGATAGCGAGAATAATTAATGTCTGCTCATCTGTGACCTAGTTGGTGGAATTTCACATTTGCAACTTGGTGTTTCTTTCTTCATTCCCCCGCTGCATTTCTGCACTGCTTGACCACAGCAAAGGCCATTTTCACTTGTGTGACATACTGTGAATTCTGAACAAGGAAGTAACAAGCAGGTTTCTTGAATAGGACTTTGATGAAAGAACAAAGGGGGTGGGGGTGGGGTGTAGGCCACCAGGAGAAAGGGGGTGCCCCCAGTTGACATCAAGAAGTCAGTAGCCCCATTTTTAAGAAGGAACATGAGATAATAACTTTTTGGACATTTTGATTTTGATTACTGGTAGGACATCTAGGTGGAGTATAGCTGATCATTAAAAGTGGAGGTTATAAGCAGTTGTTACCGATAAAGACCTGAGAATAGTATGCATGAGGGTGAAAATTGTATCTTTGCTCAACTCCGTGGGTCTCAGTCTTCTCTGCACTTTGTAATCACTGGAGAACTTTAAACTTTACTCCTGCCTCCCCAAAATTCTGATGTAACGTTTCGGGGGGTAGCCTGGGCATTGGGATTTTTTGCAAGTGAGACAGATAGCCCCAGTGTACAGCCAAGACAGGGCACCACAGGCGCTGGGCTGAATTTTTCTGTCTTAAACACGAATGCTTTGTTTTTTAAGCCTTCACCACTAATTAAAGCTGGAACTTTCCTCCGGTTTCCTTCATCTTCTCTGCTATGTACACTGCCATTAGATATTCTATCCGGTTCTCTTTTTGAAGAAATCTTTCTCGGATTCTTCCGGCTTGTTCCAGTCTGGACAGGTTGCTTGTTAAATCTGCTGCCCAGCTGTCATCTTGAGATCTCCCTTCACCTTCTTCCTGCCTGTGGTTTCTTTCCCCCAGCTCTCCCTGTGTTGAAAGGACCCCATGTATGTTTCCTGTCTTTTTTGGTTTATCCCTTCATTTGGGGTATACATTTCTGGGGATCACACACTCCAGGTGCTTTCTAAGACGGGGGGTGTGGAAATAGCAAAAACAAAGGTTTGAGACATTGTAGGTTTGAAAATACATTAATTCTAGCCCCACCCTTTGAAGATTGGGAGTGGGTCGGGAATTCAGGCTGGAACACAATTTCCACACAGTTTTGGAGGCATTGCTCCTATAACTTGTAGGGTTGCCCCTGAGAAGTCTGATGCTGTTCCACTTTTAATTAATTCTTTGGTATGAAACCTGTTTTTTTTTTTTTTTTTTCTTTCTTTCTCTCTCTCTAAAAGCATGTGTGCTCTTTGCTCCTAAGTTCAGGTCTTTCACAGTTAAATGTCTGATGTGGTCCTGTTTTCATGCATTTTCCTGGGTATTCACCTGGTTCTTTTAATCTGAAAGCTGACATCCTTTGGATCTGGGAACTTGTGTGATTTCCTCCGTCCTAAGCTCTCTCTTCTCTCTGAATTGTCTGTTATTTGGGTGTTTGACTCCCGAGATTCATCTTCTGATTTTCTTGTCTCTTCTCTCCTACGTTTTTTCTCATCCTTTTGCTTTAATTTCCATAGGTTGCCTAACCATATCTTTTAGTTCTACTGAGCTTTTAATTTCTGCTGTCATATTTTTAGTTTCTAAGAGCTCTTTTTTTACCCCCCTGTGAAAGTTATTTTTAGTAGCATCCTGTTCTGCTTCAATACAGTATCATCGCTTACATACCAACTTGGTTTCTCCAAGTTGCTGTTGTCTATTTATTTTATTTTTCATGTTATGTGCTTTCTTCGAAAGTCAAGTGATCCTTGGTGTCTCCTCATATTTACGTGAGGCCATTGAAATGATGTGCAAGGAGAAGAGTCTGTTGACTGTTTCTCTGTAAGGTGATCCAGCCAGGCCACATCGCTGGGGCAGTGCTCCCATGTCTCTAGTTCTGAATCTTTATCAGTGGGTGGTCAGATTTCTCAGAGAGGGGTCACCCCGTGTCGTGTCTGGAGGGAGATCCAATGGGAATCTAGTGGGAGAGGAAGTGGGGTTTAGGGGGTGTCATTCAGCGGAAACATTCTCCTAGGCTCAGTGAGTAGTCTTGAGGGTGGTTATGAGTATGACAGAGCTGCACAATTTAGTTTGATACAATGCAGGACCATCCTGAGTTATTTCAGGCTCACTTCCTCCTGCCCTCCTCCCCCCTTTCCTGCCTTCCTCCTTTCTATCCCTTAACTCTTGTACACACGAAACTGGTAAGAACTGTTGCCTCCTGGGAGGGCTTATGCTCAGGGATAAGGGAGAGGCATAGTTTTCACCATCTTCTTAAATTTAACTGACCTTTTTATGGAGATAGTTGTAGATACACAGGCCACTGTAAGAAATAATGCAGAGAGACTCCTCGTACGTTTTCCCCAGTTTCCTTCAATGGTGCCATTTTACAAAAGTCTAATATAATATCATAACCAGAGTAGTGCGACTGATTCAAGCCACCAACCTAATTCAGATCTCCCGAGTTTCAGTTGTATTCAGGTGCGCATGTGTGTGTGTTTAAGTGTATGTGTGTAGTGTGTGTACGTGTGTATGTATGTACGTGTAGTGTGTAGGTGTGCGGTATATGTGTACGTGCGTGCGTGCATGTATGTGTGTGCAGTGGGTGCATGTATGGCATGCGTGGCATGTGTTTGTGTATGTACATGTGTGTATGCATGAGTGTAGTATGTGTGTACGTGTGTGTACGTGTGTGTGTGTTCTGCACAGCTTTATCATCTGTGTCGGTTGCTGTAAGCACCACAGTCAGAGTGTCGGACAGATCCACTGTCACAAGGGTAACTTGTGTTGCCCTTTTCATAACCACACAGCCTATGTACCTTTTTATACAGGAGGAACAGGCAAGGTAAGTAACTCCTATCACCTCCAAGAATAAAGTTAAAGCATTATAACTTCTCCAGTGAAAGGCTGCTTGTAAGTTGAGGGTGGGGAGAGGAGCGTGAAGTCCATCGATGTTCATGAGCCTGGGCCATGGAGACCTCGCTCAGTGATTGTGTTCCCTCCTTCCAGGGACGGCAGCGTGCGCTAAGCGCCAGGTAAAGGCCGTGCGGGGCTGGTGACCAGTTTCTCTGGTGGATCATGTTTTCTGTCATTTGCACAGCATTTCTGAATGAATGCCCCGTGAAAAGTTTACTCAAGCTTCTTTTTCATTCAGGCAGGTTAGCCAAGCTTTCTGCAATACTGTTGTCCTCATTATTTGTTTCCTAGGGTATTAGAGATGGAAATCTTGGGACTGTTGTCTCTTAACATCTGACTTTATGTTTGAGGAACCTGATGTGAAAGAGAATTACAATCAGGGTCCGGACCCTGGTTTTCTGATTCTTTGCTTAGTAAATAACCACCCCCCCACCCCAGAAAATGAAGGTTAGAAATATATTTAGTGCAGATGGACTCAGTGGAATTATTTCAAATTCGGAAATGTTTCTGGAGTGCTGGAATCTTGCTGGGAGTTATTTGGCATGCAGTGTAGTCACTAAATGGGGAAAATTAGGGAATTTCAGGGGGAGCTGCTGCTTGTAACAAAAGATTTGTTTTTTCAGAAATCCTGGCTCTTAGGACACACGTGGCTTGCTTCAGGAGAAAGTTAACATCCTTGGTTTACCTTCCACCTGGCTAGTCACCTCATACAGCCATGAGAATGATTGTTATTTTGAAGATGAGTGCCCATGAATTTTTCTTATTGGGGTCTTTGAGTTGACAAGATTTCACCACTTTTCATACCTGGTGTTGCATTCTGGTCTGTGATCTGAACACCACTTCCAAACAAAGCAAAGCTTCCTAGGACCTTAACACCCTAGGTTTTGAAAACCCGATGAAAATCCCCTTCTGAGTGGGATTTCACAGTGTGGTCATTTGAAATCACCAGAGTTTGTTGGGGTGAGTGCAGAAAGAAAGCTCATTGCACCTATTTTCAATAAATCTGGACCTGAGGACAGGTCAATTGCAGTATTTTCCAGCATTGTGGTATGTTTCTTCCCTTAGATATTGTAAAATTGATGGAATAATATATAAAATGTCTTGGATACTGCTTTTGAAACTAAAAATATTAATATACAAGAAAACTGACTGACAGGATGCAGAACAAAAATATTACTCCCTAGAAACTTTCTCATACTAACTCTTTGTGATTATACCCTTCCTCATCCCTAACCCCTGATCTGTTTGCTGTCATCATGATTTTGTCTTTGTCTTTTTTTTTTTTTAAAGATTTTATTTATGTATTTGACAGAGAGAGACATAGTGAGAGAGGGAACACAAGCAGGGGGAGTGGGAGAGGGAGAAGCAGGCTTCCTGACAAGCAGGGATCCTGATGTGGGGCTCGATCCCAGGACCCTGGGATCATGACCCGAGCCGAAGGCGGACGCTTAACAACTGAGCCACCCAGGGGCCCCTGATTTTGTCTTTTTGAGAATGTCATACACATCGAATCCTATAGGTTGCAATCTTTTGACATTGGCTTCTTTCACTCAGACTCTCAGATTTGTCTACATTGTTGCATGTGTGGTCAATTCATTCCTTTTTATGGCTGAGTAGTATTCCTTTAAACAAGATGTACAACAGCTTGTTTATCCATTTGCCTATTGAAGAACATTTGGGTTGTTTTTAGTTTTGGTAATTATGAATAGAGCTGCTTATCAACATTCAAATCCGGGTATTTTTTTTTTTAATTTCTTTTTCTCACCTTATTATACTGGCTGAGACTTCTAGTTCAGTGTTGAGTTTGAGTGGACATGCTTGCCTTATCCCTGATTACTTAGGGAGAAAGCCTTCAGTCCTTCATCCTTAAGTATAATGTTTGCTGTAGGACTTTCATAGATGTCCTTTATCAAGTTGAAAAAGTTCTCCTGCTTATAATTTGTTGAGAATTTTTACCAGGAATGGATATTGAAGTTTGTCAGGTGCTTTTCCTGCGTTAATTGATATGATCCTATGGTTTTTCTTCTTTAGACATTTAAAACGATGGATTGCATAGATTGATTTTCAAATACAGAATCAGCCTTGCATACCCTGGAGAACCCCACTTGATCATGGTGTGTTTTTTATTTTATTTTCCTGGATTTGAATTGGTCATATTTTATTGCAGACTTTTGCACCTGTGATCACCCAGGGTATTGGTCATAGTTTTCTTTTCTTGTACTATCTTTGTCTGGTTTTGCTGGCCCCATGAAATGAATTAGGAAGTATTCTCTTATCCTCTGTTTCCTGGAAGAGATTGTATAGAATTGGTAGATTCTGCTTTTTAACTTATTGTAAACATTTCTCCATGGCACCAAACTTCAAACATAATTTTTAATGTCTTCCTAATAATAGTATTAAAAATCACAATATTTTTATTAGTATTTATAGAAAGTGATAATTTATTGAACACTTTGCATGCTTGAAGCACTGTTTAAGTGCTTTTACCTGTATTGACTCCTTTAATCACCATATCCAATGGAGTAGGTACCATTATGATCTCCATTTTACATGCAAAGAAAAATAAGACGAAGCATGTAAGTAACTTGCTCAAAGTTCCTATGTGGCCGGGTAGTAGTTGAATTCAGGCTGTCTGATTCCAGACCCCATGGTTTTAACTATTACATTCTATCCTCTGGTTATGAGTTATTTATTCAGGCCTCCGTTTGGGATATTTAGGTATTTTCTTTTTTTTTTTTTTTTTTTTTTTTTTTTTTAAAGATTTTATTTATTTATTTGAGAGAGAGAATGAGATAGAGAGAGCATGAGAGGGGGGAGGGTCAGAGGGAGAAGCAGGCTCCTCGCTGAGCAGGGAGCCCGATGCGGGACTCGATCCAGGGACTCCAGGATCATGACCTGAGCCGAAGGCAGTCGCCCAACCAACTGAGCCACCCAGGTGCCCTATTTAGGTATTTTCTATGTCCTCACTGTGATGAATGTTCTAGTACCGAAGTCTTTGATAATTGATGATGATTCTTTTCGGCTGGATTCCTAGAAGTGTTATGTCAGTGTCAAAGTGCATGCCTATTGTAAAGGCTGATAACATTCTATGTAATTTTCCAGGAATTTGGACAAATTAGAAGTTCCAATAGCAACGTTTGAGAGTGCTTAATTCAGTGTTCTCTCTCAGAATTGAATATTATGATTATTTTACATATTTTAAATTCAATTTGATTGCAGAGAGATGGTATCTCATTGCTTTACTTTGCATTTCTTCGTACTAGTGAAGCTGAATGTTTAAAAAATGTTTATTGGCCATTTATATTTCCTTGTGAGAAAAACTTATTCATGTCTGTTCTCCATGTTTTTCTAAGGGGATAACTGTTTTTCTTAATGACTTGTAAAGCTCTTTATATATTCTACATATTCATCTTTTATCCTATATCAGAAGTTTTGCCTCCCCCACCCCCTTTTTTGTTGTACAGAAGATTTTCATTTTTATCTGGTCAAAACTGTATCTGTTTTCTCTTGTATTTTTTCATTGTTTTATTCATAGACCCAGGATCTCAAGGGTGTGTTTATTCCACATAATCCTTTGTCTTTTTTCTCCTATTTGTATGGTTTAATTAAAAAAAAAAGAACACCTCTTTATTTCATTTGGAACTTATCTGAGCAAAGATGAAGATTTTACTTGAACAGATGAGCAGATTTAACAGTTAAATTGTTTATTGAATAATCTTTCCTTTACCCACACATTTATGGTATGACCTTTATTCTGTGCTTATTTTCTTATGTATCAGAGGCAGATGTTATGATGTCTGTTTTGTTCTATTTTCTCATTAATTAATTGTTTTAGGCCATTAGCATATTAATTATCTGATAGGGCAATACTCCTCTCCTCTTGTTCTGGGAGAAAAAATCATTTGCCATTATCACTTGTTTATCCTTCCAGGTGAACTTTAGAATCTCTGTTGAATTTTGCTCAAATGCCTCTGGGTTTTGACAAATCCATAAATAATTTGTGGAGAAATGGCATTTTATAGCATTGATTCTTTTCATTCCTAGTGTGCTTCATTTGATCAAGGCTAAAAAACAAATCTGTCAAGATTCATAATTATTTCCCTATCTCTTTCTTACATGTATTTGTGTGAACTATTGTTATTATTTATTCTGACTGTTGTTTCATTCTTTATATATTTTCTTAAAATATTTAGTTTTTACAATTTTTTCTTAATTCTCTTCTTTATATTTTATTCTTAAGTTTTAAACTATGTAATAATAATAAACACAAATTGTTATACAAACCAATACCTTATATTTTCCAATAGTTTTCTATTAAAGGGAATTTTTATTTTTTTGATTTATTTTTTTATGATAAAAGTGCTCAAAAAGGAGGTTTATTTATTTTTTATTTTTTGTTAAATTTTTGTTTTAATTCTAGTAGGTTAACATACAGTGTGATATTAGTTTCAGGTGTACAATATAGTGATTTCACACTTCCATACAACACCTGGTGCTTATCACAAAAGGTGCACTTGGAGGGAATTTTTATTTTTTTTAATTAATTTTTTAGAGAGTGGGGGTGGGCGCATACAGGGGGGGGGGCGGGGGGAGAGGGAGAGAGAGAATCTTAAGCAGCCTGCATGCCCAGTGTGGAACCCGACACAGGGCTCGATCCCATGACCCCAAGATCATGACCTGAGCCGAGAGTTGGATGCTTAAAGGACTGAGTCACCCAGGCACCCCAGAGGGAATTTTTAGGTTCATGCTGTAGTTGGGTGGTTTTTTACTGTTGGCTCTTGGTTATGTTAGTTGCTTTCATTATGCTATGGAAGTTTCCTTTTATTTCTCATTTTCTAAGAGTTTTTTTTCTTTTTTTTTTTAATCAGCTATGGATGTTATACATGGTCAAATGCCTTATTAACATTTGTTGAAGTGTTTAGTATAATGTAACATAAATAAATATCCATGTGAAGCTGCTCTTGAGGTAAACCCCAGATAGCCATGCTATTTTTTTCCTTTCATAGGATATTGGGTTTGATTTGTTCATACTCCTTTTGGATTTTTGCTGTTATATTCTTAGCAGATATTGACATACAGCTTCTCTGCCAGGTTTTGGTGTTAGTATTGCACTAACTTCACAAAACTGATCGATGATTTCCAAGTTTTCCTATGTTCCAGAATATTTTATGAAGCATGGGGATGGTCTATAACTTTAAAACTTGCAAGAACATTTATATAGTACTGCCTGGCCTTTACCTGGCCTGTAGCAATCTTCTTAAAAATAATTTTGGAGAAAGTCTTCAATTTCTGCCACTGCTTACTTTTCCATGGAGCTAATTTGTTTTCTCAGAAATGTCCATTTCATTAAGACTTTTTAAAATGAACCAAATTGGGCGCCTGGGTGGCTCAGTCGGTTGAGCAACTGCCTTCGGCTCAGGTCATGATCCCAGGGTCCTGGGATCGAGTCCCACATCAGGCTCCCTGCTCTGCGGGGAGCCTGCTTCTCCCTCTCCCACTCCCCCTGCTTGTGTTCCCTCTCTCGCTGTGTCTCTCTCTGTCAAATAAATAAATAAAATCTTTAAAAAAAAATAAAATGAACCAAATTATGCATTGCATTTTAAAATTTCAACTTGTTCTCTAATTGTGATTATGTAGCACTTTCTCATTACTAACTCATGTGTTTCTTTTTTCCTTGATCAAATCTGATTGTATTTGGTTTATTTTATTATTTTTGGAAGATACATCTTGTGTATCTTTATCAGTTTTGCTTTCCCCCCGTTTTCTGAATCAATTACATCTTTAATAGTTTTTTAAAAATCTTCTCTTAATTCCTTTGTTTTCTAATATCTCGAATGAAGTGCTTTATTTATATATTTTTATTCTTTCTTGCTAATGGTGCATTTGCCCTTGAGGGCAGCTTTAGACTCACCTTATAAGTTTCAAAGTGTCAAGTAGTCATTACTATATTTTTCAAATAGTCTTGTCATTGTAGTTTTATTTTTTTGCAGTTATTTAGGAGAGTGATTTCTAATTTCAAAGTTTTTGTGCATATTTTTAAAATGCCAATTTCTAATTGTCTTTCAGTTTGTCTGGAGAATATGATCTTTGATTGTGGTTTTCATCTGCTTTGGTTGTTTTTTTTTGGAACACGAACTGTTTGCGATTGGATACTCATTTGTCTGTCTTTCATATCTATCATCTTCTCATTTCATCATTTCCCTCTTTTTGTCATTTCCTCTTTATTATGCAAGAGTTTCTACATTTTTTTTCCTCCTCAGTGGTTTTGTTTTCAGCACTTTGGGTTTGCTCTATTGCCTTTTATTCCATTTAGGCTTTGTTCATGCATTTCCATCTTTTTAATTTCATATCTTGTCCATTCCCATATTAACTAGCTGCCATTGTAATCTTAGCCTTTCTGCTCACTTTTAATTTTCTTTCATATAGCCCATATTTCTTTGCATACCATTGAGATTACAAAATTGATTCTTTCTAAAATTTACTTCTTCTACTTTTAATAAATTATTTTTGGAAGTATAGTATTCTTTTTTAGGTTGCAGTGAATTTTCGGGTTTTTTTTTTTGAGTTACCCACCTTTGAAAGGGAAGATCCAGGCCCCATGTGTACCTGTGAAGGGACTCTCCTGTCTCTCCAAAGCACTCACCCTGCCATATTGTGTCCAGTTACCATTAGCATATTTTCAGCTGAAGATATGTTCATGGTCTTGACCAAATTCCTTGTGTTTATGTTGACTTTTCTAGGGTGACTCAGCTTGCCTGAGAGGAGATCTCCTGGTAGTTTGAATATTTAGATGGAGCTTTATTCATGTAATTTCAATTAGTTGATAGTTCTTCCATCTCGAGATAGTGCATTAAAGTCTACCACCCTAGTTTGTATCTTACTGTGGTTCTGTCTCTTTTCCTTTCTGTTATTCTGCAGATGGTAATATTCCCCCATCCATCCAGTCTTTCCCCAGGTTGAATTGCATTTCCAGGAATTGGAGTCTCTGCATGGATGGATATAGAAAGACATATTCATGGGTTGGGGGTCTCCTTGAAAGCATTTCCTTTCAGCAGCCTGGTTCTGAGATAGGGGTTCACACCAGGGGACCGGTGTGCCACAGCCCACCTATCACTTCCCACAGCCCACCTGTCATGTCCCATCCTTCTGTTTCAGGGGCTCACCCACACTCCATGAATGTAGGAAAGGGCAAATCACATATTGTTGACTGATGACCATATTATCCCAGGATGCCTGTTCAGATTTCAGCTTTAAAGTTTTAGTTTGTTACAAAGAAGAAGAAATTTAATTCATGGATAGAGAGATTCAGGAGCAGCTAAATCTATCTAATATTAACTGACTGGTCAGTGTTTTATCCATGGTCACACCTCTTTCACATATTTTATCTCACTTAATTATCTACACACAATGATGAATTAGATATTGTAATCCTCTTTGGGTTAAATTGACTTGCTCAATGTCACGCAGGTAGACAATGGTAGTTTCCACCGTGCTGAACATCTTTGAGGAACATTTCCTGCCAGGAAGTTCAACAGAAGCTACCCCGTGTGGTAGGCAGAATAATGTTCCCCGCCCTGTCAAAGATGCCCATGTCCTAATCCTGGGAACCTGTGAATCTATGGTGCATGGCAAGGGCGAATTAAGTTTGTTAATCAGCTGGTTTTGAGATGGGAGAGTATCCCGGATTATTCTGGTGGGTCCATTGTGATCACAGGGGTCCTTGTAAGTGAAAGAAGGAGGCAGGAGGGGTCGAGTCAGGGAAAGTGAGGACAGAAGCAGAGGTGGGGGTGGTCCACTTATTGGCTTTGAAGATGGAAGGGGCCAGGAGCCAAGGAATCTCGGTAGTTGCTAGGAGCTGGGAAAGGTAAGGAATGGGATTCTCCTGTGGAGCCTCTAGAAGGAACACAGCCCTGCTGACATTTTGAATTTAGCCCACTGAGACCCCTGTTGGATTTCTCACTTTTAGAACTATAAGATTTTGGTTTGTTTTAAAGCCACTAAGGTGGTGGGAATCTCTTGCCACAACACTGGGAAACTAATACACTTCGTGTATCAGACTTTGTGGTCTGACTCTCTGTTTTTTTGTTTGCTTTTGTTTTTTCTTAAAGTTTTATTTATATATTTGGGAGGGGGGAAGGGAAGAGGGAGAGGGGGAGAGAGTCCTAAGCAGACTCCACGCTGAGCACGGAGCCCGAGGCGGGGTTTGATCCCATGACCCTGAGATCATGATCTGAGCTGAAACCAAGAGTCAGACACTTAACCGACTGTGCCTCCCACGTGCCCTGTGGTCTGACTCTGAGAAACAGGAACAGGAAGTCCTGGAGTGATCCACTGTGTATGCACATCAAATAGGCATTTACCTGGGCAGTTACTGTGTCCTCATTTGATATACTGTATATTTATTTTCTCACTGTGCTGATGCTACTCTCCCAAGGAGAATGTCAGCTCCTGGGAGCAGGAACTTCCTCTGTTGTGTTCACCGTCTTATGCCTGGTGGCTGGTTTGGAGGAAAAGCTCAATAAATATTTGTTAGATTATTCCTTTTTGCCTGGATGATACTGTACCAACAAAATGGTCTCAGTTGCTTTTTTGATGGAATACTGCCAACTGTATAAGTAGTAACAAAAATAAAAAGAAGAAACTGAGTTAAAATGATTACTTTTCAGTGTTTTTTCTAGTGTCTAGTCATATACATAAATTTTTTTTTTAGAGTTAGCAAATACTCCTCTCACACTCTCATGGGATCCTTTCATAAAATAAGATAGGTGGTTATATCAATATGATGCTTCATGTTGCATTTTTGTGACTTAACATATTTTAATAATGATAACCATTAGTTTTTGTAATTATTATTTCATGGGCTGGTTGGCATTCCATTGAGTATATAGGATATTCCATTGAATATATAGAATATATGTATTAAAGTGTTTATTGTTGGTTATTTAAAATATTATAGGTTACTTAAAATATTTAATTATTACTAATTAAACAACCTAGCCCATGAGTCTATTACAAGTCACTGTACTCTCTAGTTATTATTGTGTTTGTAATAATCTAGTAGGTTTGCTGGAGCTGCTGACAATGTGGAGTTATGGGGCTTCCACATGTTTCTGTATAGATCTCTGTCCACTAGGTTCCCTGTCTTAGAGTGTTCTTTTTAAGATATATTTATTAATTTTAGCGAGAAAGAGCAAGTGAGCATGAATGGGAGGGGCAAAGGGAGAGAGAATCTGAAGCAGACTCTGCACTGAGCAAGAAGCCTGACATGGGGCTTGATCCCAGGACCCCAAGATCATGACCTGAGCCAAAACCAAGAGTTAGACACTTAACTGACTGCACCACCCAGGTGCCCCTGTCTTAGAGTAATCTGAATAGCTTCTTCATTTCTGTTTACTCCTAAGGCATTCTCTGCCTGGTATCGAGTGTCCCACCTTGTCTCTTCAACCTCACATTGCAGTTCTGTGTAAAATTCTTCCTCGTCAGAAGGCCTTACAACCTCTACAACAACTGGAGGCAAAGAGAGTGTTAATGGGTCAGTGATGGCAAAGAGGTACCAGTTTGGAAAACACATCAAGATGGTTATGAGACTCCCGCGAAGGAATCTCCTTAAAATATATCACATGATGACCTTCCCTTTTATAAGTAGAAACTTTGTTTTTTTCTTCTTTTCTCTTCTTGATAGTCGCTTTGGTTTGCCTACATGCTGATTGCTCCTCTGATAACAAAATAAAAAGGAAAAAATGTTCACCATTGACTCAGTTTCACAAGAGCAATGAAAAATCCAGGGGTGGGGGAGGGGATCTCTCCAGACGCCCTTTGGCTGTACAAGCCAGCAGTGTTAACTGAATTACAAACAACAGCCCTGAGCCTGGGAGGAGAAGGATGTCCACTCTGAGGCTGATTTGGACAGTTGTTTTGCCTAAGATGGCAAGATCATCATCTTTCAGTCTTGAGCCAAGAACGCCATACATGGGCATATCTTGTTCTGCCTGGGAAGGGATGGTCCTAGAGGCTTCCGGGGTGCCATTGTGTCTCTTGATGGCCCTTCCATTTCAGTGTTTGCTTTTTCAGTGTTTTCTGATTCCCCTGGGAGGGAGAGTAGGGAGGAGAGAAGGAAGAAGGGAAGATAAGAGGAATGAATGCTTGCCTGGAAGCATGGTCTTTTGATGAACATTCTGAGTGTCAGTGCAGAATGAGGGTTTATTTTAGGAGACACCAGGAATGAAATCTTTTATGTTGATATTGTACAGGACTGATCTGTATTGTTCCACCATGAAGGACAATAAAACTTTCTGATCCTCCTGCATCTTTGTAGTTTCTGCCATGAAAACATTCGTGGGTGGGAAACTTGGCTCATCCTGTCCGGAACAGGAGTACTGGACACTAAGTCTGGAGACAGGAGTTCAAGTCTCACTCCTGGAAGTCAGCTGCATGTGCACGTGTGTTCTCCATTTCCCATCTGAAATGTGCGCCTTTGCGCTATGTTGTCTTTCCATTGGGAAACACTAAAACTCTCCAATTTTATCATTAATTTTAAATCGCTAGCCTCCTGGAAGATGTTGGAGATCTGCTTCCTTCTAAGACTAATTTACAGCCAGAGCAATATAGTTTTGCTTCTGAGCATGCCCTGAATCATTATTCATTTTTATTTCATAGAATTACTCTTATAAATGGGATTTTCTGTTGGTTTCACAGAGCCATTGAGATTACCCAGCTCGATGGATTTCTTCGGTATGTCATAAATTTTTGCTTGTAGTAGAAACCAGTGCTGTTCCAAGCAAGATCCTCGGATCTGTAACGTCAGTATCACCCGGCACCCCCCCTCCTCCATGAGCTTGCTAGACATGCAGAGTCAGAGGCCCCACCCCAGCCTCCTGAATCAGAATCTTTGGGGATGGAGCCAGGAAACTTTGTGCTAACAAGGTCTCTTAATTGCATGTGAAAGAACATTGAGAAGCATCTATAAGCCAGGCTGGCAGACAGGTGCTGTGATTTTGCCCTGCGCATGCGAGCATACCCCAAGCATATGGTCTCCTCCTTGAGTGACTCTACTTCCAATAGACCTAGTAAGCTTTATCTGAAATGCCGAGATAGAGACGTTTCTGTGTTCGGGAAGCTCGGGCTGCTCTGTCGAGGGCCTGAGGATGTCGAGAGGGAAATGCAGAACTTCTTGGGGGTAGAAAGGAGGATGCCCTTTCCTTAAGGGGTGGCATCCATTGTCCTTGGTACCCCAGGCTTACCTCCACATGTGGAGTGCCCTAAAAAGAGCCATAGGACTCTTAGGAAGGGGACAGCAGCTCTGGCTGGCAGGGTTGGGAGGCAACACACACCAGAGGTGGCTCATGAATTCACCTTTTTAAATTAGTTGTTATTACCAAAGTAGTTCATGGGTTACTTCCTGCTAATGAAAATTGAAGACATCACAGATAACACTAATGTCCTCTTTGAGCACCCTGCCTCTATCCCCAATATTTACAGCCCTGTCCAGGAGCCTACTGTCCTGGCTTATCCTGCTTGTTCTCATTCAACAATATGTGCTAGAGATTGATCCACCTTTTTTCAGTGCCAGAATGGTATTGCAGGATATCCAGTGCACCCTCAGATGCATCTCTTATCCTTTCCCTGCTCTTCTTTTATCAGCGGGAGCTACTTTCCCCAGCTCCTTGGCCCTCTGTCTTTCACACACTTTGGCCAATGGGAGTACAGGATGGGGAGAGAAAGAAGAGCATCTCCTTCCCTTCTCTTTCTTCCCCTCCCACCCTGCTTCAGCAGCCTCTCTCCACGACTGCATTCATGCTGGAAGCCCCTCCTTTTATGGCCTGGCTCCTGAGCCCTAGTAACACCCCGTTTCCCCATTGCCCTTCCCACCCTAGGGATGCTAACCACTTCCCGCCATTGGTAATCTCTGGTTGCCCCACCAGCATGTTCAAGCCTCTAATTCTGTGGCCTCTACAGTCCGAGTTACCCTGTATGATTTTCTCTTGTGTTTGTTTTCCTCACTGTCTCATTCACATGGGTATATCAGGGATGATTTTGCTTTTTAGCTCTTCCCGTTCTGTTGGACATTTGAGGTGTTTTCATTGTTTTTCCCCATCACAGAAAGTGCTGGAGTTGAACATTCTAACACACAGCTCCTATGTCATGCCTAGGTGATGCCAAGCAGTGGGATCACCACATCAGTCATTCACTTTTGGTGTCTCTTTGGGTACGTTCTGGATCTCAGGTGCCTGCAGTACGTAGTGAATTGCTCTGCAGAAAGGAGCTTACTAACTGTTGAGTGAATGCGTGCGTGAATGAATGAATGAATGAATGAATTCCCATATGCAGATGGAGAAAGCATTGCCTCATTGACCTCACGTGAAATTGCCTCTGTTCCATGGCCTGTTCACCTCGAACAGAGTACAAGTTATTTCGGGGTTCCCTTCCTTGGAGAAGCTGATCCAGGTACCAGACCAGCATGGATGTCCAGGAGCAGTGTCGTGGTTCGTGTGAAATGAGTGCTACAGAAAAGCTCCTCGGTTTCCTTATGGCAGGGTTTAGGGAACCAGGCGTCTGCTGTGATTCAGGAGAGTGTTGTGACTTTGAGGGTGGGTGTAGGTGTTGATAATGAGCGATGGGGGTTAAGAGGACAAAATAACTCAGGGGAAGCGAGAAGCTCATGCCCGCAGATGCTTGGATTCTACCTTGCTCCTCAGAGAAGCAAAAGGCTGGGCCGTAGTTCCTTATACGCTTCTCTACTCCACCCCCACAATGTTTTTAGATAAGAAAAGAAAAACCCTCAAAATGAGCATCAAAGGCCATATGGAAAGGCCAGCAGATGTGACAGGCAGACAGGGATGTGGATGTAGAAAAGGAATGGGGGGGTCCTTTGGGGACCAGGTTTATAAACCTGCCTTTCTTCTTTTTTTAACAGTTGAGCTGGTAGAGTTTCCCCTTTTCTTCCCTAGGCTGCTGTTCCCAGGGAACTGCCCAGACTTCAGACACTTCCAAATCCTGCAATTAACTTGAAAAAGTAAGATTAGTTCTACTTTACAGTGCTTGGCCTATAAATGATAATGAGGAGTTAGGGCCACACAACACACATAGGATGAGCTCCGTCCTCGTAAACACATTTGGCAGTGATCGCACTGTGCCTCCTTCTCGGGAGGAGCCTTTACATTTTGAGTTGAGAGACCCTCCCGGTTTCAGAAGCTGCGGCTGCTCACTCGTGTTCCTTTTGCTCCCAAAGCAGAGCTCTTTCTGCGGTGGAAGGGGATGGCATGATGACCCTGGGACCCGAAGTGCCCTCTGCTGCCGGCCTGGTGTGGGAGGTGGTGGGGTGGATGGAGCGGTCAGGATTTGGTTAGCCAGCAGCACTCTCTGCCCCTCTCCTGCCTTTGCCTGCTTTGCTGTCTGCAAGTCATCCTGGGAAGGGATTTCATGAGAAATTACCTTACAAGGAGGCCTGGCGTGGGGTCCCTGTAAAGGCACAGGAATCTGTGCTCTCTGGGGTTCAGCATCTGCTCGTGTCCCATGCAAGCTCGGCCTGGCTCCAGACCCTGCGAGGCACCCGAAAACCAGCTGGGCCAGGCTGGAATTCGGGGTGCAGATGTGGTCCTGCACAGTGCTCTCCTCGTGCAGAACCCTGACCTCTGGTTCTGTGTCAGGTCGGTACACATGCGCCGTAATTTGAATTGAGACGTTGACAGCCTGAGCATCCATGTGTGGCTGGATTCAGGCAGATTGGGATTAGCCCCTGGTGAGAGGAAAAGTGGTAGAGTGGAGAGAGGTGACTCACACAGCTGTCCCGCGGGACTCTGATTTCATCCCCTTCTCACCAAATTGTACCCATGTGACTCTCCCTCCGAGCCTCACCTCGCCTTCTGATGTCTTGCCTGCGTTGATGGACTTCCAAAGCCTGAGTCCCTCTGACGTTTTCCTGTGAACTTTTCTATGTTCAACCCAAATAGGAAATGACAAGGATGGTTTCCATGCAGAGAGAATAGGATTCATGTGGTTACTTTTAAAAACTCATTTGGAAGTTTAATGTATACACGTATATATATACACACACACACACGGAGAAAAGTGTATCTTTCGTAAGTGTTTAGCTTGATGAATTTTCACAAACGAACAGCAGCTGTCAGATCAAGAAGCAGAGCAGGGCCTGTACCCCTGAAACCCCCTCGTGGTCCTTCCTGCCCTCCCCCAAGACTGACCACTGTCCCAGCTTCTAACGGCATAAATTAGTTTTGCCTGCTTTTGTATATTACTTCAGTGTAACCTGGTATATATTCTTTTGCTGAATATATGCTTGTGAGATCCATCTATGTCATTTTAATTGGTTGTAGATTATTCACTAATGTGGTTCATTCTCATACCTGCCTTTCTGTGATCATGTGTGCACACTTCGATAAGGTCTATACCCTAGTGTGGAATCACTGGGTCTTGGGATGTGTCTATGTTTGGCCTTTGCAGGACCTAATAAGTAGTTTTCTGAAGTGGGTGTACCTATTTAAAGTATAACCTATTTTAAAGCAAAGTGGATAATTGAGTTTAAGCTTCATGGTCACATGTGGTTGGATCGAAAGTTTTCATGGGCAAAGAGAGTCCAAACCTTTGGGATGGAGAAGTTGCTGGCATCATGGCATCTTTACCCTTGTTTGGTGTTGGGTTCCCTGCAGTAGGCAAGAGGTGGCCAGACAGTCACATGTCTTGTCACCTTTGAGCAGAAACAACAATTATTATGATTTTGACCCTTCTCTGCATCTCCTCCTTGTTCCTGCCCCTCTTCTCCATGGACTTCTCCTCTTCTCTCCTCTCAGAACATCTTCAAAAAGCAGTTGTATCCCCATCCCTGCCCTCCCCCACCCCCACCACACACACATTCACACACACACACCCCTTGCATGTGGGAGGACCAGTTCCTAAGGTAGTAATGCAGTCAGGGGAAACACAATGTGGAGAAAAGTGTTAATTATACTGGAGACAGTGTGATCACAATAACTGGAGCTCTTCAGAGAAAAGCTTATTTAAGAAGAAAAAAATAGTAAGAACAAGTCTTCCCAAGTTACTGTGCCTGAGGCCAGGCCTGTACGAGACAGCCTCACTCTTGCTCTCATGCTGTTCTCGCACGTTCGTGACACGGTCAGCCCGTGTGCAGCAGGCCGGCCGCAGAAGCCACCCAGAGACCCGCAGATGAAAATAACAAGGCAGGGCGCCTGGGTGGCTCAGTTGGTTAAGCGACTGCCTTCGGCTCAGGTCATGATCCTGGAGTCCCGGGATCGAGTCCCACATCGGGCTCCCTGCTCAGCAGGGGGTCTGCTTCTCCTTCTGACCCTCTTCCCTCTCGTGCTATCTGTCTCTCATTCTCTCTCTCTCAAACAAATAAATAAAATCTTTAAAAAAAAAAAAAATAACAAGGCAGTGCATTCTCTGTACAGCGCTTTGCCTTTCTAGCCAGCGCCTTCTGTGACTGGGGATCGCACCACCAGCTCCCTCCTCCAGCTTGGGTCTGGCCCCAGACCCTGTGGCTTCGAGTGAAGGGCCAAGGATCTGGGCACCCACCTGGCTGCCATCCCAGCTCTCCTCAGGGTACCTGTGTGGGGGAGTGGAGCAGAGGCGTGCCCAGGGACCTCTGCAGAGATCCAGCTCTCGGCCAGACCTCAGGCCCCTCCTGCCAGCCTGGGGACCCCGAGGGTCTCTGTCGTGAGGGCAGTGCTTCCTGGGAGCCGGTGCAGCGAATGCGTCTGTGCGGAAGCCGACTGGACACCACCCAGGGGACCTGTGGGCATCCTTGGCACGAGTCCAGACACAAAGGGGTGTCCTGGGGAGCAGAGCCAGCCTGGCTGGGAGCGAACATGCTAAGCCAAGGCAGGTGACTGAGTGGGCCTGGCAGGGTTGCATGTCGCCATCCCTGGCTCCTCTCTGCCCTCTGACCCTGCGCAAAAGGTCTCTCCTTGACCACCTCTCTCCTGGACCACCGCAAAGCCCAGGGCGGGGCAGCCGCCCCTCTCAGTTCTGTGGCCTGCTCTTTGGTGTGGTAGGGTACCATGGGCCCTGATGTGGGAGAGGAACGACTTGGGACCATCCTCATCTCCATCTTCTCTCTGTCCCCTGAGGACTAATAGAGACAGCCACTTCAACGAGGTACGAAGACCATAGTTTCGGTACCTCCTGTTACTATTTTCTTCTATACTAAGTCTTAGAAGATTTGTCGACTCCTAAGGCCATATTAATAAAGCACCAATCTGTTCTTGTTCCCCTGAAAATCATCAAGGACCCATGTGACTGACTACTTTTGGGGGCTTTCAGTCACCCTGCAGTACGTGGGCTGCCACCGGAGTTTACATAATTGCAGCTGAGAGCAGAGGCCGGTGGCATTTCCAGTAGCCATCACGTTGGAGTAGATATGAGGGTTCCATTCTTCTGACACAGCGTGTACATCCGCGGTACCACCTTGTCCTACTGAGAGGCGAGGGCGGGCTTTGCCGTGCGAGTTTGCATTGTGAAAGCAGACTCTTCCAGTCCTTTCCCCATTCTGGGTTGCTGGGAGCTCCAGGAGCAGTGACACTGTTCAGGGTGGGCTGAACTATGTGCGTGCAGATGGGCAGACAGGCCTGGGGAGGCAAGGGAAACCAGCGTAGGCTCTGCCTGCAGTGACTCCTCATTTATGTTTACTGTATGAAACATACAGCGTATGTCCACTGTGCCTGTGCGCCCACCTTGCTGGGACTCTGCGCCCCTACATGCTTATGCATCATTCCTTTCCCATCTCAGCCCATTTAACACTTTCCTAGGCTATCGTTCAGAGGACCAGTCTGAGTAAATGAATATGGAGTCACAGACCTCTTCCTGCAGGGTGTCCACTGTCTCTGGTCGTCAGAGCCTGGTTCTTGGGCAAGTGAATTATTGCAGGATGGACGCAGGATAAAGCAGGATAGGCTGGGGGTGAAGGCTCAACTGGGATGTAGTCTCTGCTGGGGCCAGTTGATCCCACAGGAGCCCCGGAGCACAGCTACATCCCAGAGTTGATCCTGTTCTGGGGCAGAGTCAGCCATTCACTGGCCACTGGCTGCCTCTGTCGGGGGAGGGGAGGCGACCTGCCAGGCAAGGCAGCTGCCTTGGAGAAGGGGGCAGGTGAGCGCCATTAGCAACTAGCGCTCACAGTAGCTGGGGTGGTTGCCTGCGAGGTGCAGGGGACTGGGTGGGCGCCAGCAAGTAAGCACCACACAGCCCACGGGCCTGGCCAGTGATGGGCTGCTGCTGGACTCAGGTCCTTGGACCCAGTGACGGTCGAAACGAGGCTGGACCCCAAATGTAAAGGCACAGGCAAGGCTTTATTAGGGCAACTGCTGCGGCTGAAGGGAGACACAAGACAATAGTGTCAGACTGGTCCTCTGAACGATAGCCTAGGAAAGTGTTAAATGGGCTTAGGTGGGAAAGGAATGATGCATAAGCATGTAGGGGCGCAGAGTCCCAGGAACGTGGGTGCGCAGGCGCAGTGGACATACATTGTATGTTTCATTTGCATGTTAAACCTCCACCTCCGAGTGGTTTTTTTTAAGCATTAAAGTGAGAGGAGAAGTTGGTAAAAGGTCACATTTGGCGGCCATCCCGTTTCGGTTCAGTTTGAACCCATTTGGGCTTGCTCCTTGATCTGTGCTCTGCTTTTCTAGGAAAAGTGGTAACAGCCACCAGGGAATGCCCTAGGTGCATGGGGACTTGTTCCCAAGGTCCCTGTCTCAGGGCCACCACCTCTCCCAACACCATTCCTGGGAACAGGCCCCCTCTGGACCTGCCAGTTTGGATTATGCCAGTTGGACAGGTCTTTGTGGCCCTGCCGGGACCTTGCGGCAGGTTTTGGCAAAGCAAACGTTTTTACATGGTTGGATCCAAGAAGACCACATAAGTGGGCAAAACTAGGCTTCAGAGATGTGGCTGTGAGAATCAGAGAGGTTTGGGGGGGGGCTCCAGATGTTTGGGGAGGCATTCCTGTTTGAGACGGGTAAAAGATGATTTTTTTATTGGCATTTTTGCGCAGCCGTGCGTTCTTGCTTTGTCCGTGTGCTCTGGGGCACCAAGATCCATGCAGATGCTAAGTGGGGCTTGGAAGCTCCTTCTGTTCTCAGCACACCCACAGCTCTGTGCTGTTGGTCCCCGCCACCTCCGTGCTGTCCCCACTCAGGCTGGGGACCATTTCTCAGAATGGTCTGGCTCTTCAGGCCACTCCATTTCTCCATTCTTAAGGCAGAGTTGTTGATCAGGAAAATATCTCCTGGTCTCACTGGGGTAGAGGCAGGCAGGCCAGGTCCAAATTCCAAAAAAACGAAAATGTGCTTCTAGGTAGATTTACTGAGCATGCCTGCTTGGGGGGTGGGGGGTGGGGGGTGGTGTCCCTGGGCTGGTAATGACAAGTGGATAACAGTGACTTAAAACTAGCGCTTCCATTGTTCTGTGTTGGTGGTTTGTGGAGACATAGTGCCGTTTTGAGCTCTGTTCCTTCTTGGCCAAGATGCTCCTTCCAGACTTGTAATGGTGGCTCTGAGTTCAGAGCTTTTGGCACACTTAGCTCTCATTCAGGGCAATTGCGAAGAATAGTGAATCAACATCCCGAGAGATTGGGGGTCATTTTACTGCAGAATGGCTGTCCTTTGTCTCTCTGGCAAAAGGGTGTTGAGAAATGAATGTTTAGGGCTGAGGAAATGCTGAATAATAAGTGAACTTGATCCCATCAGGAGGCAAGGGCTGAAAGGCTCCCTCTGATTGACCCAGTTATACCTTCAGGGTCCCTAGACTGGTGCTTTGGAAAAAGTGATTGGCTTAAGCGTATCTCTCTGTGCCTTGATGTTATCAGATTCCCCACCATGGACTTTTCATCTCAATAGTGAGTTGTAAGTTTGAGAATAACTCAAAAGGATTTCCTGGAAAAGGCAGAGGAGGGGAGGTAGGCTGCGGGGTTGTGAATGGGTGTACTGGAGACCCAGATCCAAGAGGAAGATTAATTTACAAGGGGAGGGAGGGGTGCCAGCCCTGATGGGAGTAAATAAAAACCCCAGTTCTTATAGGTGTTTCACCTTCATTCATTCCTTACTTCATTCATTCCTCATCCATTGAGTCAACAGATGGGTATGGGATGAGGTCAGTTTTGCTGGCATTGTGTTTGAGATGGCCCATATAGATTGAGGTTTGGACAATAGAGGTCTGGCCTGTGGGAAGGAGCAATTCTTCACTCTTTTCCCAGGACTGTACTGCAGGCAGCTGGGATTGCAGCTGACATTTTCTACACATTTCCATGTTTTCAAAGGACAAGGTCAGTTTTTGGGTTTCTTGATAAATTTATGGGGCAAGTTCCCTCAACTCCTTGTTGAATGATTTTCAGAAATGGTAAACCTCAGCTCTCGTACAGATAGAAAATGAACATTTGTTAAAGATTTTATTTAACTCATGGAGGAGGAAACTGGTAAGATGTGAGGAACATTTCAAACGGGAATCCAAAGAACAGACACCTTTATGGATCAGGAATGTTGAAATGAATATGCAGATAGAGGCAAAATTGGTTTCTTCCACAGTAGGGGAGAGAAGTCAACTTGCACATATAGATAATAGTTGTTGTGCCTCGCTGTCAATTTACGGAATGGTAAAACAGTTCGAGGGCCGTGAAAAGTGAGAGACAACTTGGAAAGGTATGTTCCAGACAATGCTTGGTTTTCTGTTGAAGTGAAGATTTTTCCCTATACTCTTATTAAGAAAATCCAGTGTTCTAATCATTAAACTTGCTCCAAAAGTGCCTTTCTTTCTCTTTTTTAATATATAAGTAGCAATGATAAAAGTTTTTTTTTTAATTTTTGAATGCATCATGGTTGTTTTTGTTATGCTAAAGCCAAGCTTACTACTTTCCAAACAACTTCAGCAGTTATTTTGGAAGAGAATTACCTTAGCCTGGTAAGGTTCTACTCATTAATATAGGTAGAAAGTGTTATTAATGAGTAGAAAGTGTGACTTACAGGAATTATGTATATGATTTATAAGATATTGGGTATATGAGTAACATGGAAACAGTGAATCTGTGAACAAGAAATGAATTGGCTCAGACAACATAGAATATTCCAGAGCACAGCTGTTGCAGAATCAGGGGATTGGGAGGTCGGGGAAGAAGACACTTGTAGAAGCATCTAGAAATTCCAGAACACAATTCCTGAAAAAAATACTTGGGAATTTCTTCATGCATTAATTTTTAAGATCTGAAAACTTTTAATGTAATTTAATTGAAGATGATATTTTTCACAGTTCCAAAGGATTTAAAATCCTAGATGTTTCTGTCTTGTCTGCCTTCCTAAAGTTTATCCTGAAAAGATGTGTAGTTATTATGAAAAAAGGAAGGATTAGGGAATTTATGGCAAGATTTAATTTACATAGCCTCTTCTGGTTTACTGTGAAAATATTTCCTCATGACCCTTTGGTAGCCCTTGACATTGCTGACCCACCTCTCCTATTGGATACCTGTTCCTTCTTTTCCGGACCCTCTACAGTCCCTTGTTTTCCTTTGCTGGGGTTATTCTCTTTCACCGGCCCCCCTTCTTCCCCCTTTCCCTTTGTTCCTGGGATGCCCCCATGGCACTATATTCCTCTTTTCCAGCCACCTCCCCCCGGACACTGCATCCTCATGCAGAGAATCAGCTCTCATCTGGGTTCAGATGCTCAGGATCTTCATTCTGCTCCAGAACACCATACCAACATTTCCACCTGCTCCTGGGTGTTTCCACCTGAATATTCTTACACATCACACTCAGTATGTTTGAAATGCAAGTAATCAAATTCCTTTGAATGAAATGTAGCTCTTTAAAAAAAAAATGTAGCTCCTTTTTGAACTTACTCTCCCAGCCATTTATCAAACACCATCAATTCGTTTTTCTCAGGATCTCTCTTATTGGACGTTTTCTTTCATTCCATTGTTGCGCCATAATCCAGGTCTTCATCCCTTCATCACCGACTTGTTGCCACAGCTTCAACATCATCTGTATTCAGTCAGTATCTCTCTAGTGCCTTGAGAAGTGGATACCATGAGCCAGGCCCTGACGCAGTTGGTAGGGGTCCAGTGCTTCTCAGCCTGTAGAAGAGACAGACATCAATTAAATGCTCACACTACTAAGTGTATGATTATAAGCTGAGATAAGTGCTGGAGGAAAGTGCTGTAAGAGCATGTAATGGGAAACCCTAAATTAGCCTTCAGGGCCAGACAAGCCTCCTTGGAGGAAGTGATCCCTGAGAGCATTGAGGAATGATCAGGCACTAAATATGCGAAGGTGACGTGGAGGGCGTGAGTTTATCAGGGGAGGAACCTAGTGTTTCCCAAGTCCTGGAGTTGGTTGGAGGCATGGTGCAGTAGCAAGACTGGGCCTGAAAGACCCACGTGCTGCGGTGATGTGCGTTGGGGCAGAGTGATGAGGGATGAGCTGGGGGCGGGAGGAGGCAAGGGCAGGCTGATGCTAAATTGCAGTACAAATTCAGGTGTCAGCATGGATGGACCTTGAGGGCCTAGGCTACGTGAAATAAGAGAAAGACAAATACTGTATGATCTCACTTATACGTGGAATTTTAAAAAGCTCAGAGAAATGGAGAACAGAACGGTGGTTGATAGGCTGTGGGAGGGGGCAGTGGGAGATGTTGGTCACAGGGTACAGACTTCCAGTTATGTGTAAGATCTGGGGATCTGATACACAGCATGGTGACTATACTTTACAATCCTGTATTATGTACTTAAAAGTTGTTATGAGAGTAGATCTGAAATGTTCTCATCACCTAGGTATATAAAGTAATTATGTGAGTTGATGGAGGCATTAACTAATGTTATTGTGTGGGAAGCATTTTGTAATACATACTAGCAGCAGGTCATTACATTTAATCTTTAAATTTCCACAATGTTATAAGTCAGTTATATCTCGGTAAAGCTGGGGGGTGGGGGAAATCAGGTGTCTATCTTCAGAGCCAAGGGGAGTCTTTGAAGGGTTTTAACCAGGAAGGGAATGACACGCCCAGATAAGCCTTTTCAGAAGATCATTATGACTGCTGTGTGATATTCAGAGATGTCCGGAAGACAAGATAACCTGAAGATCCTCTTGATCCGAAACAACAGGAAGTGCTGGATAGTATCATAGTGGAGCTGCACTTACTAGGAAGTAAGAGACATCGCTGGAGCTGTGAATAAAGGGAAAGCTGCATACCCAAGGAGCATGCTGGCCCTGCCTGCTTCATCTCCCTGGTGGCATTTGCCCATTTCAGTAAGCAAAAGATGTGACTTCAGTGACTACACAGGGACAATAGACAAAGCAAGGGGTGTAAATGGATTGGGAAAGTGATCTGAGACCTGACATGAAAGAGGAACCCTTTGATCAGTAAAAGGGGGACCATCCATTAAATCTGCTCCCCACAAAAGAAAATGCTAGAAAGTTTGTCTCTTTTGAGCTGGGCTCTGGTTGGGGCTGGGACAAGTCTTCTGCAAAGATCTCTTACTATGCACGGTGCCCCAAGTAGGTGGATTTCAATTTCGTGGTCCTGGAACCCCATGCCAAGAAATTAACATAATAATGAGTCCTACTCTGGCAATCACCCTGGGATGCATCTCAGTTTTCTCTGATATTGTAAGTAGAATTAAACCCTGAAGGTTTTCATATGATTGTATTCTTTCATATATATGGATCTATGTACACCTATATGGATACATATGTGGATATACACACACATGCATATATTAAATATATATTCACATACATATGAAATTTGAACATATTTTAGATTGTATAAAGCAATATTGACTGTGTAAGTACATGATCAGTTTGAGCAGGTGATCAGTAAAGCATTTTAACTTTTTGTACTTTTGCTGAAGAGAGTGATGTGTTAATTACAACCTAATTTTATTAAGTTAAATGTGTATGTTAAAAGTTATGGGGAATTACAAAAATACTATGAATAGGGTATATGATTTCCTAACCAGTAGAGGATAAAATTGATATATAAAACCCAATCAGTCCAAAGAAGGGAGAAAAGAACAGAAGGAGAGAAGAAGAATAAACAAAGATACCAAATGAGATGGTAGAAATAAATTCAAATATATGAACAATAATAAGTGAAGATGGACCAAATTCATCACAGATTGCTAGATTGGGTTAAAAAAATTTCATCTTTATGCTGTTTTCCCTAGGGGACACATCTGCAAGATAAAAGCGCAGATGGTTGAAATCAAAAGGATGGGAAAATATGAAGGCAAATACCACCTAAAAGACACAAAAGATTGGATAAGGTTGGATATTATTATCCAATAAAGTAGATTTAAAGGCAGAAATTATGACTTGGGATAAAGAGATAATATTTAATGGTAAGTGATACAGTTAACTGGGAAGATAGAATAATTCTAAACTTCTAAGCACTTAATAACATAAAGCAAAAATGATGGGTTTTTAAGAAGAAACTAACAAAAAGGACAAATTTATAATCATATGGAGAGCTAATAATGCAATTTCCTGGGTAACTCACAGATCAAATAATAAAAAAATTCATAAAAGATATAGAGGATTTGAACAGAGTTTTGATCTGATGGACTATTACTCTCAACAATATGTAATACATACTATTTTCAACATTTATAAAAGGGAACATATATAAAAATTCACCTTGTACTAGGCCATAATACAAGTCTCAAAAAATGTCACAGGACTGATATTACACAGATTAAATTCTTTGATCACAGAGACATTTATAACCTTGTTAAATATACAGTATGTTACATTATATCATCATACATTGTATTTTATTATGTTATATCAGAATAAAGGAATATTAAAATTAAATATGTTAACCATTCAGTTTAAGAAGTAGGAGGAAGGAACAGTAAATATACTCAAATCAGAAGGAAAGAAACAGTAAAAAATCAGAGTAGAATGGATGAAATAAGAAGCCGAGTTATAATCGATAGAATTACCAAAACCAAACTTCGGTTCTTTATAAAGAACAATAACATACACAGACTCATTGAAAACTCTGGCCAGCACAAATTAATAGTAGTATGCATGGAAAGGAGGACATAGGTACAGCTATGGCAGAAATTAAAAAGAGTAACTCTCAGTGTAGTAGGAAATGCAGATGAAATTGACATTTTTCAGGAAAGTACTTAACATGACTGAGGAAGAAATTCAAAACCTGAAGAGATTTGTTATATTAAAATAAAAAATTTTAATATTATTTAATCAATGTAAGATGTTTATTCATCTCTTTAGATGCATTAATGTAATTTTCCTTATGAACATATTTAAAAAGGCCAAAAAATGTGATCATCTCAACAGATGCAGAAAAATATTAAAAAACTCTCACCTACTATCTCCCTCTCTTTCAATTTCTCTCTCGAACTCTGCAAACCAGAACTAATAGGCAGGTAAAGAGTATCAAAACCTAACAATAAATATATGGTCATTAGTTAAGAAACTTAAAAGCCTTTTCTTTAAAATCAGGAATAAGCAAGAGGTCTCTTTATCTTTTGTGATCAACATCTTATCTGAGGTTGTAGCTAATTGTAGTAAGTCAAAAAACAGATTGAAAGTAGTAAAGGCAGTCCAATGCAAAAAATATATTTACAAAGATTGTGATTTTCTAATTAAAAAATAGATTATTATAGATTATTAGAATTAATAAGGAAGTTCTTCCAGATTGCTGGATGTAGGATTAATATACAAAAGTTAATTCCATATCTATACATTGGTCATGGATAAGTAGAATAATATATACTGCTTAGAAAGCAAAACCAGTGATGACTCAGGTACCTTCTCTCTCAGGTACCATCAGGAAATCTTCCTGCTCAGGTACAGAAGCAATTCCTTGTACATCAGTATGCCCGACCTCCTACCCATCCTTACCAGAGGTACTTCCTCAGTTGCTTGGCGTAATAGTTTTCTGACTAAAAAATAAAAAACCTAAAAAAAAAATTAAATCTAATTTCTGAACTGTCTTCAGCTCTTTACACAGATCTATAACTTTCTCAGGATGTTCTTTGCAGGGAAGGATATAATTGCCGAGGTAATAATTTTATGGATGAGAATATGAGGCCCACAGCTACTGGAATTTTCATTCCTGGAGACAGAAGGCAGTTTCCGGCCCCAACCCATGTGGTAGCCAAGGGCCCCATGCAGTCAGTTGAGCACTTAAATGTGGAATTGTGATGGGTTCTAAGTGTAAAACACCTACCAGATTGTGAAGACAGTTCAAAGGGATGTGAATGTCTCATTCATAATTTTATATTGAATATGTGTTGTAACGGTAATACTTTTGATATATTGGGTTAATTAAAATGAATTATTAAAATTAACTTCACTTTTTAAAATTTTCTTCATGTGAGTACTAGAAAATTTGGCACATATACGGCTTGTGTTTGTAGAGATTTTCTTTCTGCTATTGAGCATGGTTCTAGGTTTCTCATTCCTAATGGTGTGGTTTGGGATGAGTTGCTTCATTTTCTCTGAGGCTCAGTCATTGTCTTTGTAAATAAGGGGATAAGTGCCTCATGTACCTTGAGTAGTTGAGAACATTCAGTGGAGAAACCCATTCCTCAAAGAAGTACTTGATAAATGGCAAAGCTCTATCGCTATACTGGATGATTTTGTTTCTTGTTTGTTAGTCTGTCTTTGTTCCAGAGCATAGCACAGTTCCAGAAATAAAACAAAAAAGGACTTGGAGAAAATTCACCACATTGCTGGCACCTTGTGGACTTATTGGATCCCCAGGGATCAGGACCAACCTCTAGGCAAAGCTTTGCTATTTGTCTTCTTTATGGGCTTCTGCTTTTAGAGAGACTTCTGTGTGCCTGACATCCTTTTAAGCCTGCCATGGTTGTACAGAATGGTGAAAATGACCATGCACATGGGAACTGTGCAGAGTAATCTCAATACTCAATAAGAAAAATTATGATGGTTTTGTAAACTTTGAAATTTTTTGGTTACATCATTAAGATGTGTCTTACTGTCAGTTATACGTGTAAGGTGAAATGAAAATAGTAAAAATAATGTTTATGTAGTACACTTAATTTGTTTTTAGAAATATTGATAATTAAAGTGCTTTTTTTTTTTTGGTAAAAACAACTTATCAAGAGTAGTTTAAATAGTGCCTAGGATATAGACTGAGCATCTTTTCTAGACCACGGAAAGTTGTCTTACTACTTCCTGAGTTTGGATCAGCTTCCAACATTTTATCTCTCTCCTTCCTTCCCTCCTTCCTTCCTTTTAAAGTGACTGCTTCCTCTCACAAGTTTTTACTGTCTTGAAGTCACTTTAAAACACATGCTGTTCCCTTCCTTCCTCCCTCCCTCCCGTCCTCATTCCCCCCCCCCTTTCCTTCCTATAGAGAGGGGGAGAGAGACAGAGCAGGTTGGGGGAGGGGCAGGGGGAGAGGGAGAGAGAGGATCTTAAGCAGGCTCCAGGCCCAGTGTGGAGCCTGATGTGGGGCTCAATCTCACAACCCTGAGATCATGACCTGAGCCAAAATCAAGAGTCAGACACTTAACTGAATGAGCCACCCAGGCGCCCCTTTATCTTTTGTTTTTAAATTGAAGTATAGTTGACACACAGTGTTACATTAGTTTCAGGTGCACAGCATCGTGATCAGACACATCGGTACATCACTCAGTGCTTACCACCATGAGCGTCGTCACCATCTGTCCCCATACAACATTATTTATTACTGACTTTCCCATGCAGTACTTTTCATCTCCCTGACTTACGTATTTTATAACTGGAAGATAGATGGAGGGGATTAAGAGGGACAACATTTTATCTCTTGAGCTTCCACCATCGAAAAGTATCTCCAAGACCTCCTTCAGTGTGAAGGCTTTGCCAGCGTCACTTCCTTAGAGACATCTTCATCCTTTGGGTCACCACCGCTTTCTTCATTTGTGCTGATAAGTTTGTTAGCACTGAGCTCCTCTGGCTGCACATCTCGAGTCTCTGGACCACACTAGTGCTGAGCGACCCCACAGTCAGGTCTTCCTTCTACCATGCTATGTCCTGGCCACGTTTTCCTCCTGGTGCTACCACTTCTCATTTCCTTGCTGCATTTTCATCTTGTTGGCCAGTTTCTTCTTTCAGTTGTTCATCTTACAGAATGTCACGTGGGTTTATCACGGGGAGACAAGGGGGCAACACAACCACAACCACACGATTTGCAGTCTCTTGGAGGACTGAGTCAGCAATGCAGTGACCCATCATGACGGGTTTGGAAACATTGACGTGCTGGGCACTGATCATGGTGTGCGTGATATTTACATGGTGGTCATGGACAGGGGAGCTAGCGGTGAAGTTCGTACTTGGAGCAGTTCTTCACAGTAATATGTCGTGGTAACAGAAACTTGAACCATGTTTTTGGGGCACTGCTGTTCTTCAACTCAACTGTGGCACCTGAAATTAGCGCCTCTCATAATTGTGCGAAATGAGGACTCCTATTCTTGGCATGCTCAGAAGTTATTCCTTGGGGCAGAGACACACCACCCCCTCAACTTTTGTCCCTTGCCCCTTGTCTGATCCAAAAGGCCACCTTTCCTATTTGTAGTTCCCAGATGTGACCTTGAGGGCATGCCAAGTGTGCAGGGGGAACTGTGCAGGGCTCAGCGTTCATTAAGTCATCCGACAACTATGTGCTCCGTATCCATCTGTGCTGGGCACCGTGCTAGGCTCTGGCATGTTTGCTGGCAACTGAAAGTGCCTTAAATTGTTCTCATTTTTGGTTTTTGGCAGCTGACTTCCCAGCATATTTTCCAAACCACCACTTACACCATTTTCACAAGGTTTTAAAGTGACTTCTTCCTCGCACAAGTTTTTACTGTCTTGAAGTCACTTTAAAACACATGCTGTCAGAGCATCAGGTTCCTGAGATTGGGATATGGTCTGCATCTTGGCATGTCAGATGGGACAGTCCCTTTTCTAAATACAACAACCAACTAATGGACACAGTCTAAACTTGCATAGTTGCTGGTTAATTATTCAGAGCATGTTTCATCAAAGCCAGTCTCATTTCTCAGCATCTTCTTTCTTCAGTGTTTTTAATTCACCTGGGGATTATGGCTACTCTAAAGAGTGTGTTAGGGTTTATTTAGAATCAAATGTCTCTGCCTGGAGCATTAAATTCCACTGAAAAACTGCTTCACCCGGAAGAGAGGTGTGGCCAGAGGGAGAGGTTCATGATTTTAGAGCTTTAAAATTTTTTTAAAAATTCTTTTGAGATTCTTTGCCATTAAATACATTAAATAGTTTTGGCAAATAATGTATTTGCTTAAGAAATCCAGAGCACTCTTTTTTTTTTTTTTTATAAAACAGCTCTCTGACTCCTAGTGGTGATGGGAACCAAACGCTTATTGAGCTCAAAGTGTGCCAGGAGCTTTTCCATATCATCATACTTAATCCTCATAATAGCCTTATAGGATAGGAACCATTTATCTGCATTTATTCAGTTGAGGGACCTGAGGCCTCGGCAGGAAATTAAGATGCCCAAGACTTAACATCTGTTAAGTGTTAGGGTTGAATTTTGCGTTTTGAGTTTGTCTGATTGCAGAGTGCTTATAGTTTTCTGTATAGAAATGCTTGTAAATGCCTGGCATACTGACCACCACTCATGTATCCTGATCCCATTACAGACATCACCAATTGATAACCCATTTATTCTCCCTGCCTTACTCTATGCTGCTGCCCATAAAGATAATGAGTGATGCTCAGAATGGAAAACCCTTATCACCCCTTAAATGTTTGAGAATGTCTGGACTTAGGGAGACACTCATACAGCTGCTGGTGGGCAGCTTTCAGGCCAGTTTAGCCACTCACTACTGAGGGCCAGAGGTGTCCCCCCGCCTTCTAGCATTTTCCCTGTGCTCACTGTTTCTATATTTGGGATTCTAAGAGAGAGCTAAAGTATTCCCTGTGGAATAGGCACAGACAGGAAGAAAAACAATTATGAATTTAATCCTGTCTTGGTTTGGGTTTTCCTAAAAGCAGACCCTCACACCAAGGACTTGGGCAAAAGGAGGTGATTCAGGACTTCTTCCAAGAGAGTGCATGAGGAAAGGGAGGCCACGTGGAGCAAGGGCCAACACAAGGTGCCTTCTTCAGCAGAATACTGCTGTGGGCAACTGGGGTCCACCCTAGATCTCTGGGAGGCCGTGTGGGATATGCCTCAGAGGCAGGAAGCTGGGCTATTTATCCACCATATCCACTCCCCTACTGGTGGACAGCTGCTCACACACACCCCTCCCTCCCCCAGAATGAAATCTTCTACACAGCTCAGTTGCCTCTGTGCTGATCAGCCTCCCTTGGTGCTAGGGAAAACCCCCAGGCCGAGAAGCAGGCAGGTGAGCGCTGCAGCAGGCAAGTTTTGAGTGGACCCCTCCCTCACCAGGGATACTCACATGGACCCCTCCCTCACCAGGGATACTCACATGGCCATGGAGGCCTGGAGCAGGGGTATCTCCAGGGCCCCCTCCAGCTGACATCTGGTGGGTGATTTTCCCACATGCTGGGCTGAAAGTTGAGCTGATCCCATTCCTCTCCCTTAGAGAGTCCCCCAGATTCTTTATATTCTGAATGCCTAATGTCATGGGATGGATGGACCCCAAATGGCCTATCTCTGTGGCCAGGCTGCATTCTTAGTGGTTACAGCCCAGCCATGCGGATTTGAAATTTATGGTGGTGGTTGATTCCATCAAAGACAACGCAGAGTGCTGTGTGTAGCTCCTAATAAATTCCTTGTTATCTTTTACAACCATCTCCAGCAAGCATTGTTCCTCTTGACACAGTGGGGCCATGTCAGCCGGAGAGAATGTCATCCCAGACAACCATGAATTGAAGACCAAAGAGTGTTGGGGCCAAAATAACTAGCTTTGAAATGGAGCCAAACCGTCTTTCAGCAGTGGAAGGGGCAGATCCAAGGCAGGGCGATCTCAGATGACCTTGGCACCAATGAGACCCTTAGCTTTGGGAGGCCCTCGAAGTCGCAGGTAGCAAAAATCTCTGCGCCAAAGCTTGGAGTAAGAAGAAGCCATGGTGGTGACAGGGTAATGATGTATTTGTGGTAATAGGTGCTAATTAACCCGGACGGGTGATTTTAATCATTGCTGTCATCTGCTGAAATCAGCAAGCTGACAGAGTGGTTCAGTTTCATCTTTTCCAGTAGGCGGATACGCAAAAACTATTCTTTCCCCCTTCTCACTCTCCTATTTTAGCTTAAGAAAAACCAGCCTAAAATGAGAATGGAGAGTACATTTTCAAGAACCCCCTTACAGTTTCCCTTGAGTTGACTTGGTACCTTCTTTTGTGTGTGGGTTTATCTCACTGGATCACATGAACCAGGGAGAGAGAATTCCACCTTTCCTGTTTGACAATTTTTTTTTTTTTAATGGAGCTCCCAGGATAAACTTCTTTGGATCCTCCAGTAGAGCCTCCAATATGGGGGAAGGGTCAGCGTATACTTAGAACTAATGTATTGGTAGCTCTGTGTTAAATTCTGACGAGATCCATGAAGAGGTGGTACTCGATTTCACAGTCTCATGGTAGGAGCTGTATGGGCATTAGATTTATAGAATTATGCAATGGGTGCTTTGCCTCTTGGAGTGAAGCAAGGTCATGTGGAAACATCTGGAGCAATTCCTGGATGCTTGGTCTTCCCACAGGATTAGGCAATAGTGCTGGTCCTAATATGCCCCCAGGCAGTGGACAGAATGGTATCATTTATAGAGGGCATCCTGGCATTTGCCTGGCGGCCCGTGGGCTCATGTGCCTTTTCCTATAGGAATGGGTGGAGGCAAAGGACAGACCTGAAGCTTCACATCCCCTGGGGGTCCATCTGGAGGTCCCAGGGCCCAGATCATGTCCTGGAAATCTCAGTCTGTGACCCAACATGTTGAGTGTAAATGACCTGCCGCTGTTGGTGTTCGGAGTTTGTCATTTTTAAGGTGTTTCCGCTATGGGAGAGGTATGAAATTATTTCGGACTCCAGGGTCTGATGATGGAATATGTGGCACGTACTAATGAATCCTTTGCCAGGCATCACCCTGGCCCAGCCCCACTGTTACCCCCAGGGTCTGAGCTCTTCTGAGCAGTCAAGTTGGAATCCTCTGAACTTCCCAGATCCTTAAGCCACAGAGTCTGGCATTCACTTCTCTGATTGTTTCATGGTTGTACATTTTGAGTCATCAGCATCTTTCCTTGTAGGAGCCATGTCTATACATCCTTCATGGTCTTCCGGGGAGCTGTGTGGAGTTGTGCCTCTCCACCCTTTGTCCTTCCAGGCTCTCCTCCTTATGCCACATCACCCTTGTCGGGTACCTACCATGGGCCCAACCCAGTTTGGCAGCAAAAGGAGCCAAGAGAAGTATATGAAATGTTCCTTTCCTCAAAGAGCTTCTGGAGATGGAGAAACGAGGCATTCACATGTGAGAAAAACAGAAGATCTGACATTCTAGAATTAAATGTGGGCAAGAGCAGCCTGGAAGTGGGAGGGCAAAGAAACGGGGCTGGGGGGCAGAGAGGGAAGGTGTCACAGACAAGGAGGGGTGCAGGCTGACTGCCGCTCCGAGTGTGGTACAGATGTGGATGACGGGTAAGAACATGCTGCTTGATAAGCCAGGGGCCTCACCGTCCTCTGCTCACGGCCAGGTCCGGTGTGCATGCTCTGTGTCTGCCAGACGGCCCGGTGAGAGACAGTAGGGAGGATGGGGACTGTGGTGCGGGCCAGGGAGCTTACCTTGTCCAAAGGGGAGTAGGTGCTCTCCTAGGTATCCGCATGGCAGGAACTCAGGCCCATTCTGCCAGGTCTTCCAGTTTTTCAGTAGAAGCTGGAAATCTGGCTTTCTCTGTGACGTTGGGGAACTTTTATAACACTGTCCGAGCTAAACTCAATGCATCTGTGCTGCTCTCCAGCTAGACTGGAGCTCTGGCCTCTGCCATCACAGTGTGCTCCTTCTGCAGGGTGACAGAGCCTGGGAGTCTGGTATCCCCCCATTTCCAACTGGAACCAGAGTCCACTTGCCTTTGTGTGGCCACCCCTGGTGCCCTGAGGGTTCCCAAACAGGTCATGGCATCCTGACTTCATCCTCAGTGCAAGGGGAAAGAGGGCTCCCCTGTGGGGAAGCTGCCTTTCCCATACTCAATGGACTGCTTGCTCTCTTGTTGGACAGGGATCTCAGGAAGCCGGCAGTGGGGTGGGGTGGGCATGGTTTTGGGGACAAAAGCAGTGAATCCAAGTGTTGTGGTCTGTCATTCCTTAGCAACAAACTCAGCAGCTTGCCTCCCAGTTTAATAAATCTAGACCTTTGTGGCTCGTACAACAAGCGTGATGACAAGTAATAATAGCTCATAAGAAAAAGGAAGATTTTCTTTCTTCTTCTTTTTTTTTTGGTCATTCCTGATTCATGCCTCTAGCATGGGAAATCCAGGCAAGGGTGGCCACAGATGTTCTGTGGAGCTGGAAGGCATGAACCCAAGGGTGGTACTGCATGAGCTGGGAGGTCCGAGGGGGTCCATCTAGGAGGAGGAGGCTCCATGGGGAGCGCCCTGGGCTCCTTAGATGTCCCACGCTTCTCGAGGGCATGTGGTGGTCAGGAGCCTGGATTCTGGAGCCAGACTGCCTGGGTTCAGATTACTGCTGTCCTGCCTCCTAGCTCTGTGACCTTGAGTAAGTTACTTAAACTCTTTGTGCCACAGTGTATTCATCTCTAGATGCAAATAATAATAGTAATAATAACAGTGATGATGCTGGTACCTCCCATACACGGCTGTGAGAATTAAAGCTGCTGTATGTGAACCACTCAGAAGACTCTCTGGGGGTTTGCAAGAAGTGTTTGCTATTATTACTTTTGTTACTATATCTATACCACATACAGAAGAAAGATGCACTTGCCCCGTAAGTAGTAAATGCTTTGACTCCCTGGGTGGGGGAGTCAGGAGGGTGGAGAGGTCCTTTCTGTAGGGAGAAGGTGGGTTTGAGCTCTAGATATCTTGAACCCACGTATTCCCAGGCCCATCCAAGGGCACCGTGCTTCCTTCTCACCGACACTTTGGGCCACATAGGTAGGACAGAGAAGAAAACCCAGCAGGCTAGACACTCTTCTCTCACAACAACAGTCCAAACCTGGCTGGCCATCGTTCTGTTTTCAGCCAGGGTACAGGCCCAGTGGGACAACAGCAGGGCACCCAGCCACAGTCACCCCCCAAAGAAAGCAGAGTCCGGATCTGCACTAATACTGGACTCACCGAGCACTTAAAATGTGGCTTGTCTGACTGAGACACGCTGTGTGCGTAAAATATACAATGGCCTCTGAAGGCTTAGTACAGAAAAAAGAGTGTAAAATAGTTCACTAATAACTTTTATCCACACAATGGAATATTATTCAGCAATTAAAAGCAAGGAAGGCCTGATGCAGCATGTTATGCCATGGCTGAGCCTTGAACACATTTATGTGAAGTCGAAGAAACCGGTCACCAAAGACCACATACTGTATAATTCCGTTCATATGGAACGTCCAGAATAGGGAGATCCACAGACACAGAATGTATGTGATGATGGCCTCGGGTTAGGCCTGGGGGTAATGGAGAGTGACCACTGATGGGTGAAGGATGTCTTTCCGGGGTGCTGAAAGTATTCTAAAATTACATCACGGTGATGGTTGCACAACTCTGTAAACATACTAGAAATCATTTAATTGTATGCTTTACATGGGTGAATTTTATGACAGGTAAGGTATGTCTCAAAAAAAGGTGGTAAAATAGTTTTTATACTTACTACATGGTGAAATGATAATATTTTCGATGTATCAGGTTAAATAAAATACATTAAAATTAATGTCACCAGTTGCGCTATACTTTTTAAATGTGTCTGGGAGAAAATGTGAAATTGCCTACGTGGCTCATGGTATATTTCTGTTGGACCACACTGCACTGCACATTCTCGAAGGAACTTGCTGGTTCCAAAATTATATCCTTTCACAAAACAATCCCCAGGTTTGGACTTCTGATGACTCATCTGGTACCATGGCTAAAACCCAACTTGAAAAAAAGTTCATTTGGGCCTTTTTTTAAAACCATTTGCAAGAATAGGTTTTTGGAGAAAAATCCTGGAAGGAGGCACAGAGTCACATAAGGTGAGCCTGAGCACTGAGACCGTCACTTTCTCCTGTCCCCATCAGCCACCAGAGCCATCTGTAACTGTGGACAGGGCTGTTTTAAAAAATTTACAGTCTCAGCCTGAACAACGGTTTCCTCAATCGATCCTCCTCTTGGAAAGTTGACTCCCGGGCCATCGCTGCCCAGAGGAACAGGCAGTAAATCCCTGGTTGGGAATATGGCTTCACAGGAGCCGGTGCCTGGCTTCCTTATATCCTTATGGCCCAGCCGGAGACCATGGGAGTGTCTTTCATTCCCCCCAAAGGCTCAGTGTCAAAACACAAACATTGGCCCCCAGTCTTATCTACAAGGAGGGCTGAAGATGATCTCTGGAAGTGTCTTTTGGCTTTAGTCCCCCCAGGGGCTGTTATTCACCAGATGCTGGTTGTCCATTACCTTAATGGGCCATCACTTACTCAGTGATGAGCCTATACCCCTCCCCTAGGCCTTTTTTTTTTGTACTCCGTCCACACTGCCTCTATCTGCCTGAGGGCTTCCTCTGGCTGCTGGATCCTGCTGGGCCCAACAGAGGCCACTCTGCTGCCTTTTGCTGGGTGCTGTAGGGAAATGCAGACTCCCAAGCTTTGTGGGGATACCTGACTCCTGCAAGAACAGGGAAGTATCGGCATGCATTAAAAAAAAAAAAAAGCCCCTGGGCGTGGCTTGTATTTCCCCTGTGAGGGGGGTCTTTTCCTTTTGCTCCTTCAGCCAACCCCTGGAAGGCTGGCAGAATCTCTGAGCCCTTGTCACCTTCTGCATTCTTCAGCACCTGCTCTTGTGTAGGTCCCTGTTGGGAATGTTATCCCTAAACTCCTTTACCTCTCTTTCAATCTTTTTTCATTTAAACAGTCAGTGAAAGTGTTCATTGTCTTGGGGAGGCCCAGCTGCTGGAGCCTGGTACCCCTGTCCCACCTACTCCCGTCCCTGTCATCCCACGGCTCCGGATGAGCTGCTTTCTGCACCATGAGCTCTTGCCCATTTCGGCATTTGGGCAAGGGCATGCGGAAGCGAGGGCTTTCTGTAAAAACCTGTTTTGCCATTTCTCCAGGGAGCAAGGCAAAAGCAAACCTTCTTTAGTTCCTGGGCTTCTTTTGAAATAACTGTGGTCACAGAGACATAGTCATAGAAACAGTAATGATGAGGAAGATAGAAGAGTGAACACTTTTCCTATAGCTTTTCCACTGAGTGTGAGCTTTCCAGAGATCCCCACAGAAGAATAAGCAGACACAGAGCTTGCACAGGGGAATAAAGCGCAAGAGACAGAAAATTCGACCAAGGCCACTGTCCGCAGAAATCCACAGAGTGGTTTCCGGAACACAAGGCAAATCATGTCGAGGCCCTATCTCATCCTGGCAATAATGCAACAAAAGAGCGCGCCATGTCAACAATTTCCATTTTAATATTAGCACAGCGATAGGGCCCGCATCATGATTAAATTAGAGTCAGGTACGTTTTCTTGTAACAGTGATATCCAGAGGAGGGATTGAAAATGGAGCTGCTCAAAGATAATCTGCCTTTGGATCTCCTAGGAGAGGACACTCTGCGGATGTGGCTTCGCTGCTGAGGGAAGGCCTCCCCAGCCTTTGGATAAGAGGATATGTCAGACAGTGGCTCCAGTAGAGGGAAACAAGTGTGTAGTCAGCCAGGCAGCAAAGCCCTGGGATGTCCTGCCTCCAACGCCCGGACGTCTCAGGAGCACAGGCTCTGGGGTTGGTTCTGGAATGGACGGCTTCCACCTGCTGGACACCGCCAGAACATTCTCTTCTCCATGATGGGTGTTTGCAGTGCACTTGGCCGCCATGTCAGTACCAGCCAAGGTGCTGTGATCACCCAGTGGCCAGAGCCCTACCCCATCTGGAGGGGTTCCTCATCTACATGGGTCCTGACCACGCTGACATTATCTTTCTTTTTCTCACTCCCAGATACTATAAGGGGGATGGTACTGATATTCATGTACCTCTGGTACCTTCTTTAACATTATTTCCCCTCCAACATTTTATATGAAAATATTCAACCACTGAGCAACATGGAAAGAACACTCAGATCCTCACCACCTAGACTCCACCATTAACTTTTTAGCGTAGTCACAACATTTTTATTTTATTTTTTTGCCATGGCGAAATCTCTTCATGATTTTCCCATCATGTGTTCCTTAAAACAAAACAAAACAAAATAGCCCTATCCCTCCCATGTCTCAGATGGAAACGTGGATGGGAATATAATGCAAAAGGGCATCTTAGTGAAACTGAGGCAAGAATCCAGGTGTTCCGAATTGAGGGCAGGTCAAGGGAAAGGCAGGGTTCCTAGAGTGGGAGCTAGAAGGTGGGGGTACCAGGCCAGGCTCTGCTGCTAAAAAGCCTGCATCCCTAAGGAGATCACCTTCATCCTGACAGGACAGTCCTCATGCTGACCTTGGACTAAGTGCTCCCTGTAGTCTAGTTCAAGGCAGGGACTGGACAGGGACCTTTGGCAGATTAATGGCCTAGATTCTGAGCTGTTGGTTTTTCATTTGGGAAGTGGGGATAACAACACCCACTTCACAAAGCTGTTGTGAGATGAAGTGAGGTATTGAGATGCTATGAAAATGCCCCCAAATGATGTCTGGCCAGGGTCGCCCCTATTATGAATACAGATACACATTTACCTTTGTATGGTGTCCAACACATGGTGCTCACAGAGGGTCCACTTATTATATTGCTGAAGGTACATCTGAATTCTATTTAGAAACAGTAGTAGTAACAAGAGCAGTAGTTCTTGTCGAGTTAAGTAAACCTGAACCAAAGACAAAAAGAACCAAGAGAAAAAAATTTCTCAGTTCACACCCTGAACATCTCTTGCATGCATCTGTGGAAAGAGCTGTTACGTTCGCCTCTGTGGATGAGAATTTTCTGGTTTATTGCTTCTCATAAAAGATTGAAGTGACGAGAGCACTGTCCCCTGCGGCCCTTTGGAGAAGGCCTGGGGGCATCATCGCTGTATAGGACATGATTATTGGAGCTCTGCCATCCTGTGGGGCGATGCCTCTGCCATGGATGGACACACTCCCCTCACTCAGTGACTTCCTGCTTATCATCTGGCAGTAGCAAAAGCTCACGCTTGTCATTGGAGGGGATGGGGTCAACTCGAGTCACAGATGCAGGGTGTTCCTAACTAAACACCAAGTCAGGGTGCCCCTGGAAGCAGGAGATGGTGGGGAAAGGCTCTCTGTAGCACTTCCGGAGCCTCCAACCCCTCCTGAGGCTCATCACGTGCTGCTGGCTCCTCGGAAATTAGATGCGCTTTTCATGGCTTCACAGAACTCTTCTGAGGCGAGGAATCCCCTTGGAGAGGTGGAAATTTATTCTGGGGACTCCTCATCCTTATCTAGCCTCCTGTCTGCTGCTGTTTGGGGCTGAGAGGCGTTATCGCCGACTGTGAGGCTGTCATGATGGACGATGAGGGGGAAGAAGTGGGAGCGTGCCAGGTGCCACCACTTATTCCATGATGGTTTGACCTGATGGGTAATGGAGCCCTGAGAAGGGGGGCAGTACTTTGCGATGAGAGTTCATTGCTTTATATTAGGAAGCTTTGTGTCTAGGGAGGCTCAGCTCTGGAACAGTTCACGTATGTAAGGCAGCTTCCAGAAAGAACTTTGTGCTGTGGTAAGATCACGTAGAAAGTTGCACAGCTATGTTTCGGAACAGAGTGTGATATTTCTCATGACGGTACTCATTATCTTCTTAACAAAAGGCTTGATATGATATATCAGTCATGTCACTTCATGCTGTCAGAAATAAAAAATTCAAAATGCCTAACACACTGGGGGATTTTTTTCAGAGGGTGTATCTGCAGGTAGGCCTATCAGTGGACCAGTGATGTCTTTAGGGACCCACTTTTTCCCTCTCCCATTTCTTTCCTTCCTTATGTGAGCTTCATCCCAAGACCAGTTTCTCTCCTTGTGGCAAAACGGTGGTAGAGGTTCTAGGAGTTGCTTCTTCATGCAGAAGGAGAGAGAGCTCTTTCTGGAGAGTGCGAGACCTTCATTCCCAGAAAGCTGCCAGCATACCTCCCCTCAATGTCTCATTGACCTAAATAGGGCCACTTGCCACTCCTGAACCAATCTTTTTGATTGTGGGCCCATCCCTGGAGATGAGGTGAGGTCAAGCTACCCCTTCTCCATAACTTGCTACTGCTACCCAGTGGGCAAAAAGTGGAAGAGGTCTTGAGAAAAGGACCACAATGTCCATGAGGGGCATTTACTAACCCCACCCACTGTGTCTGTGACCCCTCTGCCCTTCCAGTGCCCACTCATTCTTCTGCCATGAAGCAACTAGGACATGATTCCAGGAGTGATGGGCGTGCTCCTCTGTTCCCAGAGTCCCTCACTCCATCACTGCTTCTCAGCTTGTGTGCATATGTGTGTCCTTTTGTTGACCTCCAGTCTCTTGTTTCCTCCTTCCTTCACTTTTAGAAACACTGGAAGAGGCCTTTTCTTTTTTCTTTCTGGCACCCTGTCAAAGGACTTCCTGACCTTGGCTGGTGGTGGCTGTGATGGACGGGGTTTCTCTCAGCATTTGAAATGTCAGGGCCTCACGTTGGGAGAGCGCCTGGGCTAGAGGGAAGAGCTCCGACAGGTGCGCGTGGAGCAAACTGCACCAAGTGTGACCAGGAGCCACGTGGCAGGTCCTAAATACTGAACCTTGAATGTTGTTTTCAGCGAGTGTTTTCAGGGGGAAGTTACTGGCAGTCTGCTTTTGTCAGGACTCTAGAAAATTAACAAAGCCTGATTCTTTAGGCAAACCCCAAATCCATAGAAGTACCCTTGGCAGGCTTCACTGGGGATCAGGGCCAGGGAGGTGTTGCTCTCTGGCTGGAAGGTGAGAAGCAAACCTGCCCATTGCTCAGGTAGCAGGTGGTGGCCTGGAAGGTCCTGTGTGCATCCTGTCCTAGTCTGGCCATTCACATATTTTCTCCCCATCTCCCCTGTCCTGATGCTGGATCTCGGACTTGGGACTGAAACCTGAGATGGAACGAACGGATCCTATCTTTCTTTCCACTCAACCTTGTTTCTCTCCGATGGCTGGCTTTGGTTTCCAACTTGGAAAGGGGCAAGCAGTGGGCCAATGAGTAGGAAAAAGTGAGAAGAACCAAGTGGCTTTGTGCTTAAATGAAAACTGCACTGGCCATCCTCTCTTTGGTCCTGTCCTTCTCATTGTGAGGCATCAAGAGAATATTTTTGTTCTGGCCTCAAGTTCCCTGGTGAGAGAAGAGAGAAGGAAAGGAAAACATTATTGGAAAATCTACATGTCCATGGCTCTGGACCAGTCACATCTTCCCACTTGCTTCAGGAGGCATTCTTTCCAAGATGAAGCCAAGGTTACCTTTCATAGCTGACATCATTTGGTGTCTCAACCTTTCTCGGGTTCTAGCCGCAGCTGCGGTGGGTAGTCCGGTGTGAATTCAGACTCTTGTTGCAGTGGCCCTCAAGCATGGCTCAGGGTCTTTCCCAGTAGGTGGGAGCTGGCTTGGACCACTCAAAAGTGCAGCCAAGAATTTGCAGGGGTTCATGCTTCTGGGACAACCTTCAGCTAACAGGCCATGGGAACCAAAACCCTCTTCCTTCAGGTAGGCATCCTGGATGCATCTATGGGCTTCTAGTGGGTTTGTGCCCTAGTTTCCAGCAGAAGCAACCTCCATAGTGTGTCCTTATATATCTGGTGTCCATTTCCTTATCTTGCTTTCCACTCTCCCTCCCTCCCTCCTACATGGGATCCCCTTCAGAGGAAACTACTTGCACCCAAGTCTTTATCTCAGACTTAGCATTTGGAGAACCCAAACCGGGACACCTCCCAACATGGTAGATACTGCACTGCCATCTAAAGCATTACTGTAGTGTCTCAGCAACATTTGAAGCTTTTGTTTGTTTGCCTGGGCCAACCTCTGGCCATTATCTGGCCCTGGCTGACAGGGTATTTTGGGGGGGTGGGTTGTGCAGACTCTCTCTCTCTACCATCAGTGGCCAGCCTTCACCCCTTGCAGCCTGTACTTGAACCCCTTATCCCCCAAAGCCATCTCAATCCCCATACAATTTCCTGGTGCTCTCATATCTTTATTAGTTTGGTTCATAGAAACCATCGGGAGGCTCTGTGTTCATGGTAGGATGAAAGACATTTATGAAGAGAAAAGGAAGAGCTCTCTGAGAGTGCACCCCATGGACACGGTGAGGATGAAGGCCAGGGAAGTTTTGGGGACTGGTGTGTGATACAGATGTGGAAGTTCTAATATTTTCTTCCTACCCTTCAGTGAGTCATACAGCCCATCTTGGAGTGCGTGACTCTGAAGGATCGGGACAGAGGTACCATGGGACTCTGTCAGCCTTTGGTCAGATGACTCTACCCTGGATTTAAAACAATCCAAGCTCAAGGGACTTTAGAGGTCGGATCATTCATGCCCTTGAATTTTCAGATGCAGCAACTGAGATGAAGTGACTTAGCTTCTCCAACAGCCCGGAGCTAGTTACAGTACTGGCATAGAATCTCAACTCACCAGATGCCCAACATGGTGAATTCCTATGACCACAAGCCCTTGGGTCCCTGGAACAGACCCACTTGCTTAATTTAGTGGGCCAATAAAAGAAGATGAAGCGATTTTGAAAAGAGAAAACTCTGAAACCAGGCTGCTGGGGCCAGATCTTTCAAGCCTTTCAGAGGACTCTGAAGACAGATCTGGGGAAGCAGACATGGCAGGAAGTGTGCTCCAGGAGCCCACACAGCACTGTGGGGGCCAAAGCACCATCGCTGGCCGCGGCTTATGTGGTGCTCAGTGAGGCATCTTCTGGTCTCTGGGGATGTTGAGGGGTCCCTGCATTTCCGACCTCAGAGGTGGAGAGACCAAGCTGGGAACCGTACTGGGAACTGGGCAGGCACGCAGTGACATCTGTGAACAAGTTAGGAGTAAAATAGTGCACACGAGTCAGCTGTTTAATCGCAGCATCTCATGCAGTGTGAGTCTGAGGTGGGCCCCGGATTCTGCATTTCTAGCAAGCTCCCAGGTGACGCTCACATGGCTGGTTCCAGGACCACTTTGAGGAGCAAGGATGTAATGGGAACGGTTTTGTCCAGGAACCTGGAAATCCTAAATTTCTGGTTTGCCACTAAAATTCTCAGCCTGTCATTGAAACATAATCCCCCGGTCAAAGGGCATGACCCCTGAGGGATGATACAGAATCCCCCCCCCCCCACCCCGATCTTTCCTGGGGATTCCTGGATTACTCCCAGTCCCACCCAGATGGTGGCTTGAGTGAAACTCAGCCACACTGTGGCTCTCCAGCATTGCCTGAGTTCCAGGCTGGGCAGACACAGGGAGGAGGAAAACCAAGCAGACTGGGTACCCCTGGAGATTACATGTGGGTTGGAGGGTGGGGAGGAGCAATAAGGACAGATTATGATTCTGTCTGTGATATATGATCTGAAGGAGGAGTAGCTCCCTTTCTGGGAGCTTGTGGTGAGAGAGGTCCTGGAAAGTCCGGGAGGGCTGCCTGGAGGAAGGGCTTCCCTCTGGAAGCAACGAGGGACTCAGAGTCTCACAACCAGGCCTGCCTTATTTGGCCATGGCACAGTCTGTATCTGGGGCCTGTTTGGACTCCTGGCTTATGCCTTTGGGTGGGTGCCTTGGGCAGGCCCTTGTCCCCAAGGCCACTCTTGTAGGAGCTCTGCCACTCTCTGTGGGCCTGGGGTGGGTATGTGAGCTGGGCTCGGGGTGAGGAGGGAAGGGAAGGTGCAGCAGGGGTGGGGACTTTGCAGGGGAATAGAGACATAGCTGGGCCTTCCTTTGCCCCTCCTATGGGTTGGTTTGCCTAGGGACTGGTAATGGAACTGGTCTTTCTGATGAAGAACACGACTGAACACCACAGCATGGTCTGAAGCCCCAGCAGGCTGCTGTGTGCTCCCTGCCCTCCCTTTCTCCAACAGAAGCCCTGGCTTTCCTGCACCCCCTCAGTCCAGCAGTGGCAGGCAGGGACCAGTTCCCTCTGCCCTGCAGGTTCCCTGTGTGTGTGATGCTGGGATGACTCCCCCTTGGGCCGTGGGAGCAGCAGCTCAGGCTCCAGTGTGCCCCTTGCGGCTTCAGGGTCTCCCTGGCTTGAGATCTGCATATCTGTCCAGCCCCCAGGAGGTGCCCATGCTGTAGCTAACCGACCACTCTGCAGGAGACCTCCAGAGGACAGGGCATCAGCGGCAGTGCCCGCCTCTGGGGCAGGTGGTTCGCGGTTACTCCTCCCCACTGAGTGAAAGGGAGGCCTTGTGGAGGGACCAAAAGACTTCAGCTTTCCACGGGGTTTTCCTCGAGGAGAGGTATTTTGCCTCAGTGCTGGGAGGTTTAAATTCAGTGTGAAAGCTGCAGCCTGTGAATGCCATGCGTGGTTGGAGTGCAGGAGAGGGGAGAACTTGACCCAGCACACTGGGTTCTCAGGGTCCCCCACCCACCGGACTGTGGGTGTAAGCAGCTAGAGAGAGGAGAAGTTTAAACAGAGTGTGTGGCCTTCCCGTCGCAACGAGGTCTCTGGATCTGCCTTTTTCTGTCTTTCTGGAAGCTCTGAGGCAATGGAGAAGAACCAGTGCACAGCCCGTTCGGCCTCTGGCTTCTTCCTCTCCTGGTGGTTTTGGAGAGCTCGCAACTTCTCCACAGTTTGTGTTCTTTTCCAAGGACCAAGAACAGTGCAGAGACACACTCTTCTTTCAGCTGGGAAGTCCATGTGAAAATCCACGTGCAGAAAGCCAGCGCCCCCATTGCTCCCTCTTCACCCTCGGAGGGTGAGAACCACTGGGCTCACCCTCGAGGGACTCTAGGAGTGGGGTCAGGAAGGGGGCCATGTGGAGGGTGCCACTGGGGGCCGGCAGATCTCACCCCTGCTCATCGAGTCTGCAGAAGGCGGTCTGCTGGCTGCAGGCTTATGCAAACCTGACCTCCAACCCCGGGGTGAAGACCCGGGGTGCAGAGAGTGGAGGCAGCTGTGTAAACTGCCGGGTGGGGTATTTATAGCCATGGTGAGGAGCGCTGAGCCAGCCTAGAGAGCCGGAGCCAGTCACTGTGGCCACTGGCTCCGTCTCTTGTTCTCTGTTAACTGAGTTTTCTGGACATTGTTTCTTCAGTGTTGCATTAGGCATCCCAGACTCAGTTTCCTCATCTGCAAATGGGGGGCTGTTGCCCTGATCCCCTGGGCATTTCAGAGTGGTGGCTCCCTCCATCCAGTGTTCAAGAAGAAATGCAGTATTCCAGTTTTCAGGGAGGGGAGAGTTAACACCACCTCTCAAAGTGAGCATTGCTGACCCCTTGAGACCGTGTCCCCTGGGCTCCTGGAGCTTTGGGACAAGGTGGGCTTTGGAGTCAGATCTGGGCTCGAGTCCCGGGTTGGTCGCTTAGCCCCATCAGCAGCAGCAGTGAAGCGCTGGAAACGCCGTGGGGAGCATGGGGTGGCGTGGTGCATAGGCAGGGGGCGCGCAGGCCGGTCGTCATGCTGCAGCAGCACCCCCCTCCCCATCTGCTGCCTGCCTGTGTGTCTGTGGGAGTCCCCTCCTCAGAGAGCAGAAAGCCTCACCTCCCCGAGGGCCCTGGGGCCAGGATTTGGGAAGGACGGAAGCCCTGTGTGTCAAGGGTACACATAGGAGAAAGTGTGTTAATTTTCGGGAGAAGGCTGGGATCTGAGGCACCCAAGGAAATCCATTCTTGGTGTCAGAAAACTTTGGATTCTCCAAGCCCCAGTCCCAGGGAGGAAGAAGGGGTGGGGGAAGAGAGAGCGAGGGAGTGAGAGAGAGAGAAAGGCAGAGGGAGGGTGGTAAGAGCAGGAGAGGGTGAGCACACAGCTCTGTAATGGAAACTTGGCATGCAGCCTCTACTTCTTTTCTTCCTTAGTGCATGTGGTTTGAGTCTCGGGTTGAGAATGTCTTCCCCTTTCAGCAGGCACCCGGCATGATCTCCATGGCCCACTCCTGTCCCCCACTTCTCAGAGCCTGCAGTTATGCACCCTGCCTCCACCGGTGACACATGACATGTGAGCCTCCTGCCTCCCTCCTCATGCGCCCCCTCCCCCTGGACTAATTAGGCCAACATGCAACTTCCAGGGCCTGGCAGATGAGGAGCCAAGAATGCGGTGGACAGGTGCCAAGTGTTTTTGTTGACATTGCTCAAGTGCAGCTTTGTGGAGCAGCCTCTCCTGGAGCAGAGAAGTCCAGGGAAGTCTGAGATGAGTGAAGGGAGAGCAGGGAGAAACCCAAGTGGGTGCCTCTTCCAATCCCCTCTGCTCCTCCTCCTAAATCCAACAAGAGAGCCCTCCAAGTCGTAACCCATGGGACCGGCTTAGTCTGTAAGAAGGCCACGCTGAGTGGAGCGCCATGCGTTCAGTGGGGTTTTTGGAACCGTTTTCTCTTCTGTTTGTGGTGGCTTCATGCGGTATATGCCTCACCACAGTTCCTGATTGTTTCTGAGGAAACGAACTTCCTGGAAGTAGGTTTAGGGAAAACTGTCTTCGCCCCTAAACTGTTAAAAGGTTCGGCTGCATTGTTGATCTGCCTCACTGTAGCTGAATAATGCAACCAGATGGACTGCATCCTCCCCAGTGATCTACCATGAATGTGGCCATTGGGTCACCAGACCTGGGTTCAGATCCCTGTTCTGGCCCTCTCATTGCTTGCCGTGTGACCTTGGGTGAGTCTTTGAACCTCTTCATGCTTTGGTTTCCTTATTTGCAAATGGAGCTAATAGTTCAAAATGAGACTGCTGTTAAAATGAAACATGGATGGAATTGAAAGTTCTTCGCACGTAATAGACACTCAACGAATGGGAGCCATATAGCTATTAAACGGTAGTTGGTGTGGTTGGCTATGGATTGGCTCTGATTTTAGGCATATCTCTTCTACCCTGATTTATTTACTCCAGAGGAAGGTCGATCCAGCACCAACTGCCCCTGCCTACCTCACCAGGATTTTGTGAGGACAAATTGAATGGGGTATAATATTGTTACACTTGGTTCTCAATGGGGAAGGAAGTGAATGCAGTACTTGCTGTCATCACTCTGATTTTCTCGGATTCTGGTCTCTGCATTAGTAGTTCAGTGGTTAGTGGTCAACTATATTTTTGTTGAGATAAAAATTTGTAGGTTTTGGAATCCAGAGGTGCTGCCTTAATAGTCTCTAATGCCTGAAGATATTGAATCATTATGTAAAAAAAAAATCCTCTAATTTTCTGCTACAATAGCTGGCTTTATTTTTACATTTCCTAATTGGTATCAGCTTTTCTTTCAGAATTACAGAACCATGGAAACTTGGCCTGAGAAAGAACTTTGGAAGTCATTGGAAGGGACACTTGCTTCTTTGCAAATCTTTGGAGTCTTCCTAAACATTCAGATTGCAGTACCACAAAGCACTTTTCTCTGACCCCGATTATGAGAACAGCAGGGTGGCCAATCTGTTGGTCCATAGCGCGACTCTACCTTTGGATCTTATGCAGGCCGGGAAATGCCTTTGGTGCCCCGCCTGTATCTCTTCGTTCTTGTCTCTGGCGCCGTTTAAATTTTAGCACCTGCATCTTACTGTCTAAGGCCTTTTCCTGGGCGCTAGAGCCCACCTGGGACACCCATATGCCAGGTGAGAGGTGCCAGGGAATTCATGGCCCCTGGGAATAGCCTTCAACCAGTGGCAGACCAGGAATAGGTGGATACATACTTAAGCTTGCTTACTCCTGAGTGTCTGAGATACCTGTCCACCCTGACCCCCAGAGCTTTCCAGGGAGGCCAAGCTCTAGTTGACTCATTTTGGTGACTGGCTTGAAGTGTACCATCTCTTGGCTGGTTCGCCTTCCCCATCCCATGTTCCTGTTCCCCTACAGGTGCTTCCTGGGATCACCCCCACCCCCAATAGGAAACACCTGTGTTCAAATCCTCATTTCCGGGGCTGCTGTGGAAACCCAGCCTGAGACAAATGGGTTGTCTTTCTCCACACTTTTGTAGATCGTTTGTGACAATGCGGTGCTATACTCACATTTCAGGGCTGCTTGTTGGATTTTCAGGCCACTGACCTTATTGTTCCTTCATGAGTTTTTGAGATTTTTTTTCTCCGCTTGTCACCATTCTTAATCCTAAGAATTAACCGTTGAGGTTAACCAGACGACACAAATGCCTTGCTTTCACCTTGAATTATCTCTGGTACTGTTCTCTTAGTTATGACTAAACTGATGTATGTGGCCACCATGTAGGCTTTTGCATTTCAGAATCTAAACTGATTGTTTATGCTAGTTAGGCTCCACATTTCTACATTTGTGTGTGTGTGTGTGTGAGAGAGAGAGAGAGAGAGAGCTTTGCCTAAAATAGCTCTTCTGGCTAATATGTGTTAGTTGTAATGAGATACTTTGATAATTTTATATCTGATGGCAGATTCTGTTTGACTGAGGAAGACCTCAGTGCATGAGCTGCTGCAGTTACATGTGTCCTGTGGCTTAGGTGAGATTCCCACAAGCACTGTAATTTCCAGAAACTTCCATGAGTCTTATGTTGTCCATACCCAAAGTGGGAATAGTTATTTCACTACTTACTTACTGAGCACCTCCTCTGAGCCAGGAGTGATTCGGCGTTAGAGAGACAATAGTGGACAAAGTGGACAACATACCTGCTCCCTCTTTCTTTCCCAAACACTGTTGTGAGGTTCAAATTCAACAATGAAGTTGGAATCATTTGGGAAACTAAAATCACCATGGAAATAGAGGAATGGGTATGATGACCTTCAGCTCTTCATTGCCCATTTCAGAACACCACACTGATGTGGCTGGATGGGGTGCACCCTCTGGCCTTTTGTGAAGACCACTCAGCCCATGAATTAGACCCTTATCTTGTACTTAGATCCATTTTCTGCCCACAGCAAGTCTGGACACTCAAGAAGTGTCCCTTGCCTCATGCCACATCTTTCTTTAGTGCTAAGCTACCAGAAAGACCATCTTTGCTTGCTGTTTCCACCTCCCGGTGGCCCTCTGATGTCCAGCTCTGTTGTTTCTTGGCCTTTGTCTTGCTTAATTTGTCTATAGTGGTCAAGGACATTGGCCGCTCCTGAAATTCCCTTTTGCTGACCTTGCCTTATGCCATTTCCCATCCTCTTTCCCTTCCTTTCATGACCCACTGCTGAATTCTTTTAGTCTACTTGCTCTCTGAAGGAATGTTGAGTTCCCCACGATATCTTCTCTTCTCTTTAGTCCCCTCCACCCTTCTGGAAGACCCCATGCATCATGTCTCATACTCTTCCCTATTTGCTTATGACCCTCCTGATGCTCTCTGTAGCTTAGCTCACTCCCCTGAGGTGTCTCCACCCACATGCACACAGGTGGCTTACCTCCCTTTCTGTGCTCCACAGACACTTCAAGCTCAACAAGTCCTTAATGGAACATGCTCCATTCTCCCCTCCAACGTGCCCTCATCTTTGTTTTTCCTCCTGGCACGTTGGTCCCTACAGTCATCTCAGCCGGAGACCTCAGCACTGTTAACCTGCTCATCCTGTAATGCATTCAAGTGGTTCAGTGTTTTCACATTTGTGCTTTCATCTCTTGTTTATGGAAGTCTTGTTATGTCGCATTCACTGGCCCAGACTCTAGGGATGTTGACATGGTGTCCTAGCTTGGGCAACCCTCCAGAAGCAGCCCCTGAGAAAGTGTTCAGTTGCGGGAGCTTTATTTGGGAGGAGTAGATGCTGGTGGGCTAGAGACAGTCATGCTGATTTCATGGACCTAATTGTGCCCATCTCTTCCCAAATCCATGTTTAGTGAGGTCACATGGGTCATGCTGAAATTGGCCATGATGAGAATATTTACTCTATGGAAATTGGCCAGTGGCTCCAAACCAGGACTTTTCCCCCCAGAGAGTTGGTTGTTAAACATTTATCAGCAGGTTACTGGGAGTGAGGAATTAAGGCAGGGAAGGACAGCAGTTCATAAATTGTGCTTTATCAGGAGAGTTACACTGTAGATAGCTGGAGCATAATCCCAGGGGAGAAAATTCTGTAATCCAGTTTAGAATACTCACCTCAACAGTCATCCTGCTGGAGTGGGTAAGGTAGTAATACACCAGTCCCTACTAGTCAGTGGCTGAGGGTGGTCTCTGTTGGGCCCAGCAGGATCCAGCAGCCAGAGGAAGCCCTCAGGCAGTCAGGGGCAGCGTGGATGGAGTATAATGATAAGGCCCAAGGTGGGAGGGATAGGCTCATCATTGAGCAAATGGTGGCTGTTGAAGGCACTAGACATCCAGCATTGGGATAGGCCAAAACCCAGCTATTAGTGATGTGTGGCTATGATCTTGTTCTCCCCAGACCTCGACTTCATGGACCTCCTAGGAGAAGACCGACAGTGGACGGTGGGGAGGAAGTTAATGCAGGTGAATGACACTCTGACTTCAGAAGATGCAGGACTCCGAAGCAGTAAGAACTGCACTGAACCAGGTAACAGTTACAGCTGCGCTGTGGGCAGTGGCTGCCATTTTGTCGGGTTATGGCTGAGGAAGAGCTGGATGCCATGCTTTCCCTTTGAGTTCTAACCCAGAGAGCTCTCAGGGACATTTAGGGCAGGTGTCTAAGAAACTGAAAGGTGACATTCCCAGGGTATTCTACCTCTGTATTCTTTTTCTAGGGCATGGGTGAAAAGGTAAGTCAGTCAGTCATCCTCCTGATTCCGTGCTGATATCAAATGTGGAGGCTGGTGCTCTCAAGTGGGAAACTGAGTTGGGAGCAGGATGGGTGAGGATGTTCTCTGGCCATCTTTGCTTTAATCCCTGGAATCCTCTCTGGCTGGTTTTTAAGCAAGAGCCTTGTTTCTGTCATAGTAAAGACACAGGGGTTGAACCATATCCTTAGCTGTGTTGTTGGTCTTCTTGGAAGAAATGAATATTCATTTATCAGCTGTCATATTTGATATCTGTTGTGTCTTTCCTCAGAAAGACCTGGAACGTTTTTATCTCCAATGTATTGAACTTGAAAGGAAAGCAAACACAAAGGGAATGAAGGGGACTTGGAATTGTCAGAACTCAGCTCACCAGATCTCAGGAAAGGTGAGCACCCTCTGGATGGATGAGGGCCTTGCTAGTTTAGACCAGGGGTCAGCAAGCTTGTCTCACAAATGGCCAGACAGGAAATATTTTAGCCTTTGCAGGACATATGCCATATCTATAGTTTTTGTTTTTTTAAAACATCGTTTTATAACCCTTTACACATTTAAAAACCATTCTTAGCTCACAGACCGTACAGAACAGGCACTGGGAGGTATTAGGCCTGCGGCTCTACTTTGCCAACCCCTACTTGGGCTGTTTGGCTCTCTGGGACCTCCCTTCCCTGCGTGATGGGAACTTGGGTCCCATGCATGCCCCCTCTGAGGGGTCAGAAGCTCAACCATGTGTTGATCCCACATCCAAAGGCCAGTGTCATTTTTAGTGTCATGCTGGAAAGATATAAAGTCTTCATTGCAGCCCCAAGAACCTTAGACCTTTGAGAACAGAGGGTGCTCTGTGAAGCTGTACTTCTACCTTTTTTGGGGGAAAGGTGAGTAGAGGTGTCCTTCACCACCATACTGAGAATTTTAATAGTCCGTTCCCAAGCAGAGCTGGAAAGAATTAATAAATTACCAGCAACCCCCCACCCCAAACCCACAACAACCCACAATGCTACATAATCTATATTCCTCAAGCTGGAGAATTCAGGAGTTACTGTGGCTATTATTAAATGCTTTGAAGGAACACCCTTGAAGATTAGTGAAGCACATGGCTGCTCCATGAGCTAGAAGCAGTAACGGGTGTGATGGGTTTGAGTGCCACACTGAGCCAGCAGAGCCCTTTGTAGAGAGATATGCCAAGAACCCTGGTTGCTGATCTGGTCATGTAGCCAAATATTTTTCAGGATCTTCCTATAACTAAGAGGCAGGTGGTGAGTGAGATGTCAGAAGACTGGAAATACAGCATTAGGGAGGCCAGTCTGCACCTTTGGTATACCTTTGGTACAGGAAAGAATGGAGTCACATGCAGTACAGTGACTGGCTCCGTGTTGAGGTCAGCTACCACGCTCAGGGCCAATGGTGATGGAAGGGGCTTCTGTTCCCTGTTGAGGGATGTGTTTTGCGGGAGGTGGTGCTGTCTCTGTGAGTGGCATTGCTCATTGTATCTAGAAGTGTTTTTCTCAGAGTGACAGGTGTAGAAGAATAAAGCACATTAAAAGCCATTGCAAGAGAGGAAATGACTCAACTCCCAGGTAGAAAGGAAGATGTCCAGGTTTTTAAAAAGAGCACCAGTCCAGCCCCTGCTGGTGTTGACAGGGAGGACACAGGGGGAGAGAGGAGGAAGGGCTTCCAGAGGGCAGCGGGAGGAGTGAACAAGAGGTCATAATGCTGCTGAGAGCAGTCCAGAAAGAATAAAGACCCAGAAGGAACATTCTCGATGTCTTTGTTTGGGGGCTATGGGAACTGGGCTTGATTTCTGGGCCCTTGACTCTGAGCCAAAGGCTACAAGGAAGGTGATCATGCCTGAAATAGGAGGGGTCTTTTTTAAGTCCTGGCACATCAAGGGCATACTTGGAGTCTCTGTTCTTTACCAACCCTGCTTTGACCACCTCAAGCTGCAGTGACCATTCTGTTTGCTGAATGTTTTTTTGTACAAAATGTCTCTAACTGTGCTGTCCAATATGGACGCTCAGTGGTGACTTAAATTCAAATTAATTCAAGTTAAATACATTAAAAATTCAGATTCTCAACTGCGCTAGCTACATGTGAAATACCTAATAGTTGTGTGTGGCTCGTGGCTACCATATTGGAGAGCACAGATCATAGCCCATTTCTGTCTATCATCACAGAAAGTTCCATTGGACAGGCAGGTCTAGAACTTCCATTTGTCTTTGGACATATATCCCATCTTTCCAGCTTAGTTGCAAGCACCTCAAGGATATAAAGTGGACATGTAGATTTGAGAGCCCCATCTCTTCCTGGGTTTGGGGTCACCATCCCCTGGATTTGAATCCCAGCTTAGAAGCTCTGGGCTTTGGGCCAAATAGGCTTTCTGAGCCTCTGTCTGCCTCTGTCTGCTTCTGTGAGAAATTGAGGTAATCATTCTGACCTTTCATGACTGATGTGCGAATTGGTAAAATGAAGTCATGAAGTATGACTGTGTGTGGTAGTTCTGTAGTAAGTGCTCACTCATGAAGTTCTGTCTGCTGGGGGCAGCCATCTGTCCATTACAGGTGGGTCATGGAACTACTTTCTCCAGTCCCTTCTCACAGAAATGGGCACGTTTGGCCCATCTGGTTCTGTCAATAGGCCACGTCCTCAGGTGGCCCAGGTCTGAGCAGTCAGGAAGCTATGCCGAAAGGTTCAAGCACTATTTTCTAATACAGGCAAGCTTGAAAGATCTCGCCACGGTAATGAGCACGGCACCTCTGAGGAATGCTCTTTCTACAAGAATGTGGTCAAAACATGACCACAGACACACATGACCCCCCAGTAGCCTTGGTGCCCTTTCCAGAATGCTACTGGAAGTCTTCTCAGTCTGAATGGAACAGATATTTTACACAAAAGTGTTGAGAGCTACAGCACCTTACAAGGTCTGGATTTGGAATTTAAATTTAGTAGTGTTCATCTTCCCTATCTCTAACTTACTGTGGGAGGGCAGGACTGAGCTGGATGGAGCCAAGGCCCAGTTGCCCAGGTTTCCTTAAGAGGTCAGAGCAGCCCTGTAGGCAGTGAAGATTGCTTGTACTGGTTGAATGCAGTAGTGTTTGCTCTCGAAAGTCTTCAATGTAGGGACTAGGAAGGGAGCCATGTGGTTTCTGGACCGCCTCCCTTCCGCTTTGTGATGATGTCAAGAGAACAAGAGTGTACTTCCAAAGATGATGCATTAGGCTTCCCTCTGTGCTCAGAGGGGTGATTATTTACTCAGGGACCTGAGCATTTGGGGTGCCAGTGTGTGCCGTGGCCATGTGAATAATGGCACCAGGGTCGTCGGCAGGACTTAATTTGGCTCTTGTCATAAGGTACACCTGGTGCTACTCGTCATGTCGCTGGGCTTCTCAGACTGTGTTCTTGGAACCACTGGCTTTAGGTTCCGTTAGAGTAAGTAGATTCTGAGCCAGGAGATGGAATGACCTCCATTCTGGTTGTATTCCCTGTTCAGGATAGGGGGCTGGTTTGCTTCTCAGATGTCAATTTCCTTGTCTATGAAATAGACCTGCAACTAATTTATCCTTTCTACTCCTTCCTCTGTACAAATCCAGTAATTCTACAACATTTCAAGAAGAGAGATTCATGAAAACCTCCACCCCAAGATGCCCTGCTCCGCTTTCCCGAATAACTTGTTGGCATTTGCAGAATTCCATGTCACACCTCACCCCCTCCTTGGACCCTCTTTCCCCTTTCCCCTTTCCTCTTTCCTTCCCCTGCCCCATCCCCCATCTCTCTCTTTGCCTTCCTCTGAAAACCAGGTGCCCAGAGCACCCGCCCAGGCGACGAGCAGGATGCAGGGTACCCAACATGGTGTCAGTGCTGTCTTTGGTTGGTGTGGTAACATGAAGATGACACAGTCTTCATATGACAGCTGCTGCTTTAAAGACATGTTGTTTTGCAGTATTTCGGATTTTTTTTTGAAATGGCATTCTTCCCTTGCCCCTCCAAGACATGGCTTTGGTGGAGATTGGTAATTTTTTGTGCCTCCATAACTGCATGAAAAAGACTAAGCTCTGGGCTCCAATTTTTCTGCAATTGTTCCAGTCCTCTGTGAATTTTTAAGGTTGTTTTCTTAGCCTGACACTGCCGATTTCATCTAGAGCCTGAAAACCTATTGTTTTTTGGCAAATAAGACTTGAAACTGTTTACTCAGATGACCTATTAAGTGAAATTTAACTTTGAATAAATTTTATCCATGGAAAATTAAGTTAGCTAAATGTAATATTGAGAGTGGTGGACAACTGTAGCAGGAATGAACTCTTTGTAGTATTTATTTGTACACTTTGCAGAATTTTATTTATACACTTCGCAGTCTGTCTCCAGAAAAATCTATCATCTTTTGGTTTTTAGTTCTTTGATGTTTTAAGGAAATGAGCTTTTCCTCAGAGTGCCTCCTTCAAATAAACTTTGGAAGAAAGAGCTATTTAAAATGATAGCCTTTGGTGCGTGCTTCACTCTGAGATCACTGGGTGTTCTTTTGAGAAAGGGCTCATCTTCCTCTCTCTGCCTGTCTTAATTGGGTCTAAGATCCTTGGGCTTGTGCTGTAGGCACCTATGGGGCATGCCAGGCATGTTTACTGGATCAGGTGTCTACTGGAATATCCTGAAAGCACGTGATCTGAGAGTCAAATAGGAATTGTGGTAGAAGAGGGAAGCCAGAGGTCCATATAAGAGAAGCAATACGGGTAAGTTCAAGGGGTGAGTATGTCCACAGATCAGCAAGCAGCACAGACTGATTCAGGTTGCAGGTCATGAACGCAGTTAAGTGTTGGGGTCCTATTGGTTTTTGACTTTAAACCATAACATCAAGGCCAGTTGGTCTGGGGAGGTGAGTGGGGGGATGAGTGAAATAGGTGATGGGGATTAAGGAGGGCACTTGTTGTGATGAGCACTGGGCGATGTATGGAAATGTTGAATCAATATAGGTACACCTGAAACTAATACTACACGGTGTGTTCACTAACTGGAATTTAAATAAAAACTTAAAAAAAAATGGCCAGTAGGTCTATAATCACAGGGCTGAGCATGACCGGTCTACAAAGCATGAAAAATCCAATCTCTCATCATTTACATAAAAAAAAAAAAAGATCCAGAGGGGATGAATGACTTGCCTAAGGTCACAGCACTTGTCAGAAGCTGAGTAGAGCCCCCCCGCCCCACCAAACTGTCATATGTAGATACTCAATACATATTGATAATTAGATACAAAGCCTGACGTTTGCATGATTTAGAGTAGGCACTGTCCTGTAGAATTAGAATACAAGCTACAGATATAGTTTTAAATTTTCTAATAGCTACATTAATAAAGTAAAAAGAAGCAGGTGAAATTCACTTTAGTTATACATTTTAGGGGCTCCTGGGTGGCTCAGTGGGTTAAGTGTTGGATTCTTGATCTTGACTCAGGTTTTGATCTCAGGGTTGTGAGTTCAAGCTCAGCATTGGGCTCCATGCTGGGTGTGGACCCTACTTAAGAAAAAATATATATATATATTTTAATTTAATGAAATATATACAAAATATTAAGAATGACAAATCTCAAATCACCTCAGTGTTTTATCCTTGGGTTTGAACCCAGGAAAGAGCAAAGGGTTTTGGGGTTTTTTTTTAAGTCTTAAAATCTGTTCTTTATTGTATTAGCTTACATAACTTTTACTAACTTCTCTCTGCAGTTATGAATTTCATAATGATTCACATAATAGCTGTTGACACTCTTAAGCGCAACAAGTTAGGAACTTATTGTGGTCTCCTCTTTAATTTGTATCAAAGTCGTTACTGAATTAGTTAGATAGGGTAAGAGTAGCTGCTGTAAAAATAAGTCCTGCAGATTTGGGAGTTTAACACAGAAGTTCATTTCTTTCTTGTGGAAGGTTCTGGCCTTTGGGTGGCCCTATTGCAAGAGGTGGTCCATGGACTCTGAAGCCTTCCATTTCGAGTGGCCCATCCTTACACTTGGTTCCCAAGGGTGTTGTGCTTCTCTGCTTTCAGAGGCAAAGGCATGGAGGATTGTGCATAGCTGACTTTGAGGGACCAGATCCTCACTCCTGCTCGCATGCCACTGGCCAGGGCTCAGTCACATGACAACTCCTCACTTTCAAGGAGGCTGGGATTTGTATATATTAGCAGAGTGCCCTCAAAGAAGAGGGAGCAGATCTGGTGAACAGCTAGCTAATCTCTGCTACCTTACCCCCCCCCCGCCCCAACTTGTTTCTTTTTGAAAAAACGAACTTCTCAGTTTTCCTTAATGCTTATCTTATTTCAAAAGCCATATTCTACCCTCTACAGAAAAATCATAACCCAGACTAACATCTTCTGAGGTGGACTTAGCTCTTGGTTTGACCTTCATGATTCTCACTGGGTCAAGGTGGCACAAATCGACTCTCTTCTCACCTGTCCCAGTTGTGCCTATTTGCACATTCCATCTCTTCTTTGTAAATATAAGAACCCTAGGAAAAATAATGAAAGTTTGATGCATGAAGTCATTGGCAATAACGTAAGAGCTTAGGTTCCAGAGGAGATCCTAAATCTCACTTCTGTCACTTTCGACCTATGTATGCCAGGTGAGTGTCTTAAATTCTTTGAACCTCATTTCCACCGTCTGTAAAATGCCAGTCAAGATGCCCACTTCACAGAGGTGTGGTAGTCACGAAGCCAAGTAAGCTTCATAAATAGCTGGAACCTCAGTCATAGTACGTGCTTATTAAATGGTAGCTGTGTTATCTCTGTTACCAGAAATATAATGGAGAGCAGACCCACAGAGGTCATTTATAGGGACTTTGCCACTCTGAGGCACATTAGAACATGGTGGGATTATGAAGATTGTTTTAAGGATGGATCACTTATCGAGTGCAGTTCGGCCCCAGCACAGCATTCTCACAGCTGTGTGAATGAGACATGTCAAGAGATTAACCAGGAGGCTTCTGACTAATGCTGTTCCCTGGCCTCAGAGGCCACTATATAGACACATAGGATGAAATAAGGAGTACAGGATTTTCTACTGAACACTAATGAAGGGTTTAAAAGTTTCCAGTTCTGGGAGGAAAGGCCAGACGCTATTCATTTCTTTTTTTTTTTTTTTAAGATTTTATTTATTTATTCATGAGAGACAGAGAGAGAGGCAGAGGGGAGAAGTAGGCTCCCCACGAAGCAGGGAGCCCGAGGGGCTCGATCTCAGGATCCCAAGATCATGACCTGAGCCAAAGGTAGATGCTTAACTGACTGAGCCACCCAGGCGGCCCTGCTATTCATTTCTTGTAGGTTCAGCATCCCTTTAGGACTTATTTCTTGAGACATTGAGATATTCTTAAAAGCCCCGTTCTTTAAAAGTAGCCCAGGCAGACTAATCCAGTGAATGGTGCATAGAATCTTCCCGAAACCCAGGTGAAGGATGATAAGCTCTGCTCTTAGATGCTTTTGTGGTCCTGCCTATTTGCTCAGGACTTTAGACTCTCAAAGCATTTTTACATTCACTAGCTCATTGGAGCGTGTTTGGCTCCTGGAACAAAAATACCTGACGGCCAGGAATGACTGTATTACTGATAGATAAATTAGACCTAGACCAAGGCCAGTTGGGTTAAAGAATTGATTCATAGTCCTAGATGTGGAAAGAAACTGAGGGATTCTTGATTCCAAACCCCTTTCCTCAAGCCAGGGCCCAGCTAACTATGGCCCTTGACCAAATCTGGCCTGGTGACTGTTTTTGTAAATAAAGTTTTATTGGAACACAGCCATATATGTCCATCTGTGTAATGTCTGAAGGCAGAGCTGAGTAGTTGCAGCACAGACCTCAGGTCCTGCAAAGCCTAAAGTATTTACTCAGTGGCCCTGTACAGGAATGTCTGTAACCACCTGCAGCCCTAGACCCTGGGACTGGTGCCTCGGGTGGCCTGGAGGAGAGGTTAAGGCAAGAATGATATCCCCACCTCTCTCTCTGCTCTCCCTGACCCTTTCCCCAGATGATGCCTGTGGGCCATATTAAAACTAGTGTCCCATTAAGTATTTTTAACATCACTCCTGGGCTGGGGGCCTGTGACTCAGATACTCCCCTCTTTCTGTTTTCTCTCTCACCCATAGACACACAATCAAAAACCTTCAGCATGGTCTGTCCACATGTTAGGGATCTGTGTAAAGTAGAAGAGGTAACGTTCATCCCCATAAAGATGCTGGAAACCCACTGGTCTGGACTAACTCCTTGTTCCAAAGCATCCGGGTATCTGGACCCACCTGCCCAGTCTTTCTTACGCCTGGAATTGCTTCCCTTTGGGGTCAGAGAGTGAAGCGTCCATGAGGCGCTGGCCGCTGATGAGCATGGTCAGCCCCCACCACATGCAGAGAGTTTGCCCAGGTACCCCCAGAGCAGTGAGCAGTGAACTCCCCTGTGTGAGGAGGCCACGGGGCATTGGGTGAGGTGGCTGGGAACACCTGCTGTGGGGTCAGCTCAAGGGTCAGTCACCTCCTGGCCCTGGTGCACCCCTCAGCTGTACCTGCATGGCCTTTTGACAGTGGCAACAAGAGCCGCTTCCATGTGGCCCCGGCTCCATCTCCAGCCCTGTGGGAGTTTATTCTTGCCTGCCCCGGATTCCTTGGTGGCGCTGCAGCACACCTGAGGTGACTGGGGCACTTTTTTTCTTGAATTACATGTTCTGAAATGATCTTGTACCACAGATAAACCCATTTCACGGATGAAGCCAGGGCTGAGGTCGAGGGGCACGAAGGGGCATCTCCAGGGTCCACCTCTGGTTGGCAGTCGAGTGAGGACCCGCACTTGCACTTCCCAACCTTTCCTGCCTCTGGCCACGGGGCTGGGCTGTGTCCCCTCACCTTGTGTATGTGTAGAGTCGGCCTGAAATCACATCCGCAAATCGGGGTCACCAGGAGGATACCGCTCTGCTCTCATACAGGTGCTCTCAGGTACCTTAGGGTGGCAGTTCTCAAAGTGAGGCAGACCAGCAGCAGCGGCACCAGCCCTGGGAGCTTGTCAGAAATGCACATTCCTGGGCTCCAGCTGAGACTTCCTGGGCCAGAGCCGCTGGGAAGTAGGCCCAGCCATCTGGATTTTTACAAGCTCTCCAGGGGCTTATTAGGTGCACTTGAGTGTGAGGAGCCCTGGCTTAGCTCACTGGAGTCCCCTGGGGAGATTTTCGATCCAGGCCCCACCCCAGACCAACTTGAGTCTCTGGGACTGGAAACCAACCAGGCTTCAGTGGTTTGAAAGCTCCCTGGTGAGGCCAGGATGCAGTCAGGGCTGAGACCATGGCCTGAGGCCACCCACCGCCATGCACTGGCTGGCTCTGAAAAGCTGGCTGTGGGAGTCTGGTCAAGAGGAAGAGAACTGGGCGGGTGAGCCCAACGAACAACCAACCAACCAGAGGGAGGGTGTCAGCCAAATATAAGACACCAGACCTATCTTACTCTAGGTTCCTCATTCCTCCTGCATTCATTCATTCATTCCTTGTGAGCCACACAGACAAGCGTTCATTTTTAGACTCCATTTTGGGGATCCCTGGGTTTTGTTTCTAAGATTTCTTCCCCCAAGAAACACCAGGATGGAGTTTCACCTAGCTGTATTTTAAAATGTCCATCTGGGGTGCCTGGGTGGCTCAGTCGGTTAAATGTCCGACTCCTGATTTCAGCTCAGGTCATGATCTCAGAGACATGAGATCAAGCTGCACATCGGGCTCCGTGCTGGGTGTGGAGCCTGCACAAGATTCTCTCTCTCCCTCTCTCTCTCTCTGCCCCTCCCCACCTTCTGTTTCCCCATATCTAAAAAAATAAAATGTGTGTTTGTGCCGGTCGGATGGGAACGTACCTGCCTCACCTTTCAGGGGATCTCATCTTGTGTTCTAGATCTTGGTTGGTTGCTGAGTGCTCACCTCTCCCACTCACTCTCTCCCTCCTTCTCAGACCCCTGGGCTCTCTGGGACCCCTGGGCCCACCCGGGGCTAACTGTGGGCCTGAGGCCAGGGCCTTGGGGTGTTGACTGCCTCTTCCTGGGCACTCCAATCCTGACCTGACTGGGACACTCTCAGGCCTGGGGTAGACTCTGGGAGATTCAGGGTAGGATGAGGCCTAGGCAGAGTCTCTCTCCCCAGAGGCTCACAGCAGCTCCTCTGGGCCTCAGACTTCTTAAAACAGGCTCTGTGGAGTAAGCAGGCAGTGTGGCTGAGGGCTGTGGGGAGGGCATATCTGAGTTAGTGAACTGAGTGTGTCTTCCACAGACAGCACACTTGGGCAACAGGCACCCAGCTTATTGCTTCCTCCTACCTGGGGCTCCCCATGGCCTGTGGGCCAGTGGCCACCCCTCCAGTCTGTATTCACTGGGATAGGTCCCATCTACGCCCATGACAAGGTTCACATACCACCTTGGAGAGTAAGGTTAAATAAGTACATGTCTGGGATTTTATATTGGCGCTTCCGAGGTTCCTGATATAGTTTAAACCATTAGTTTGGCTGAAATTTCTATAATAGAACAATAAAATCCCTGAATTAAAGATTAGCAGCCTTTTTTAGAAGTGGACTCTGAACGAAATAGACATGAGCCCGGTCCAGTGGCTTGTCCATCCCTGCCAAGGCCTTTGTGCACAGAGCTGAGCCTGGCTTCCCAGCCCTGAGCCTGCAAGGCTCACCCAAAGTCCATGCCATTGGGATCAGGGGCACTGCGCTGAGAAAGGGAAGAGAACAGGATGCAGGGGACTGGGGACAGGCCACTCTAGAATGAGCATAGGACTCGGGTCCGAGGAGTCATGCTGGACTCAGTTAAGCTTCCATCATCTCAGTCACTAAAAAAGTGCCCAGACTTTCCACCCTGCCTTGGGATCATTGAGACAAAGAGGAGATAAGGGGTACCCATGGTTTATAATTAAAAAGTACTTCTGGGTGGAGTAGGGATGCAGACTAGGGTTCCACAGACATGGAGAAGAGTCCTGCTTTGATGCCCGTGGGCTAAGGGACCCTGGACCAGTCATGGAACCCCTCAAAGCCTTGGTTTCCTCCCCCGTGAAGTGGGAAAATTCAAACAGCAAGGGTTGCCATGAAGAGTCTGTGGAATACAGTATGTAGAGTGACATACAGCAGATGCTCAACCCATGAATGGATGCCCATATTTTGAGCACCCATTATGTGCTAAGGGGTTTCACACACAGGGCCTCAATTAGTGATGCATAGGAGATTGTGGTTATTATGCACAGATCTATTAGGGCACAGAGATTTCTACTGTGGGAGGAGAGTGAATGGACCTGACACGTACTAATATCATACAAGTGCACCTCATTTATTGCACTTCACTTTATTCTCTTCGCAGATACTGTGTTGTTTTTTTTTTTTTTTTTTTTTTTTACAAATTGAAAGTTTGTGGCAATGCTCGGATGATGAGCAAGCCTGTCGGCACCATTTTCCCAACGGCATTTACTCGCTTCGTGTCTCTCTGTCATGTTTTGGTAATTCTCACAATATTTCAAACTTTTTAATTATTATATTTGTTACGGTGGTAGGTGATTACAACTTGCCAAAAGCTCAGATGATGGTTAGCCTTTTTAAGCAATAAAGTATTTTTTAATTAAGTTATGTACGTTTTTTGATATAATACTATTGCACACTTAATAGACTACAGTAGAGTATAAACATAACTTTTGTATGCCCTGGGAAACCAAAACATTCATGTGATTCATTTTACTGAAACATTTGCTTTATTGCCGTGGTCTGGAATTGAACCTGCAATATCTCTGAGATATGCCTTTAATACCTAGGTGGAAAGTAAAAATATTCTTAATTGTCAAATCCTCTGTGCTGGTTCATGAACAGCCTGTTAACATCAGCCCCAGCCTCCCAGTAGGTCTTTTTTGGGGAGTGGGAATTCCACTTAGCTGCATTTATGTTGGTCTGTCCTGGGAAAATCCACAGGAAAATCACCAGTAATGGGAATTTTGGTCTTAGCAGACTGAGATTCGAGGTTGGCTATGCAGAATGGACATCAGCGGATGAAGGAAGAGGGAGTAAAGGGCAGTGAGAAGGTGGGAAAGAAGCTGGACTTGTTCTGTGCTCAGTTCTGTCCACCTTTCACCATGCAAGTCTGCCCTTTGGACATATCTTTAAGTCAAATCATGTGAAAAGAGGTGACCTGTGTTCCATGGGCAACGATCCTTCCGTATTCCAGAAACATAGTTCCCCCACTGCCTGCGCCATTTTAACCACAAGTACGAGACCAATTTGTTAAATTAAATTCTAATTTAATACTGAATTTAAAGGAAGGAAAATCATAACACAGCTGTACCCATCCATCTAATCAGGTGTTTTTATCCATTGACCCTAGTTTCATGCAGAACATTGGCCTCCTTGCAGGAATGTGCTTGTGGCTTACAAAAGGATGTTTCCTTAAATGGGGCTGAGCATGAATACTTTGGTGCTTGGTGGTTCCCAAGGGTGCAGAGTCTCTCAGTAGTAACCATTATGAATCTCGAATGATTGCCTTTTCAATGCCACAATTTCACGTGCTGTTTATTTACAAATTTGCATCCCTTCTCTCCCCATCCAGGCTCAAGAACCTTACCTTCAGGTACTTTTTTTTTTTCACTCCAGCATTTTATTATAAAAATTGGCAAACATACAGAAAAATGGAAGAGATTTTACAGTGAACACCCACGACTCAACACCTAGGTTCTGTAATTTACATTTTACTCTGCTGGCTTTCTCACACATTTACTGATCTAGCCAACCCTGTATCCGTCCATCAATCTGTTCTGTTTCATTTGAGTGGATTTCAAAGTAATTTGCTGAAATAAACACACTTCCTCTTACATAAGTTTAGCATGCATATCAGTAACTAGAGTTTATTGTTCGTTTACCCTTCTTTTTGGGTAACATTTATACACAATGAAGTGCACAAATCTTAAGTGCACCATCAGTGAGTTCTGACATATGCATACAGCAGTGCTTCCAACCTCTATCAGGATCTGGGACATACATTGTCCCAGGAAGCTCCTTCATGCCCTCACATAACCACTCTTATGATTTCTCTCACCATAGATTAGCTTATACCTATTCTAGAACTTATATACAAGAATCATAAAATATATATTCTTTGATATAAGTCTTCTTTGTTAGCACACTGTTTTGGAGATTCATCCGTGTTTTTGTGTATAGATACATCCTTTACTGTACATGCACACATACACACATATCAATAAATATCTATGTATATGGATTACATTTACACATGTGACAAACTTCCCATGTAAATGTTAATATGTTAGGTATATTTCTCTCTAGGAAATGCTTTGTAGATTTTGGTCACTTCTCTTAGAAACTTATATTAGATCAACTTCCAAAGAGACCTTTATGATGTCTGGAAAATTAGTAAGAGCTCTGGTTGACCAGGGTCTAAATATAGATGAAAGCCAGTCATCCCTAATCCCACCCTCTCACTTCCCTCCAGAACAGAACCGTGCACTGGACCCAGAAGCCTTCTGGTTGTAGGTAGGGAAGGGAGAGGGGGTGGGAGGGGCGATCTCTCTTGTCCTAAGGCCTCTGGATGCAGCCCTGCACTTTCAGTTACTCAGTTATGAAAAGAAATGGGAGAAGCCTAACCGTGAAGGTGGAGAAAACGGTCTGGTTCACTGAGTAAACAGCCATGTGCATTCTGCTGTGGAAGCTGCTTCCAGAAGGCCTGTGTGGCATTCTTTCCTGCTGGAGCTGGGCATGCTCCTCGTCACAAACAGCAACAGAGAAAGACATTCTCTAAGCACCTCCTCGGGAGGTAGATGCCTAGTCAGGGAACAGGACCAGCCCCGCATTCAAGTGGGAACTGTGTGTGTGTGTTAGTGTCTTTAGAAAGGATGAGATCCTCATTTTCCCAAACAAGTTCTGACCCAGCAGAACATTTTGTTGGCATAAGTCTTCATTTGTTTATGTTCCTTGCCTGCTTGTCTGCAGTTTCTGACACACAAGTTGATTTGGAGTAGGTAATTGAAAGGCACAAGCCACTGGTACAATGAGGAACACCCTTGGTGATCATTAATTTCATGCTGTAGCCATCAACTCCCTTGACTCAGTTCTGGTTCCCTTTGAAACAGACGCTGAGACAAGGGTTTGGGTACGTGTAGTTTATCTGGGAGGCGATCCCAGGAAACACCAGTAGGGAGTAAGGGAAGTGAGCCAAGGGTGGGAGGACAAGATAGCCAATGTCCGAATGTCAGTCACTTACCACTGGGGACAACAGGGTATAGATGATGCCTGTGAGATCTCCCACTCAGGGATGAGGGAGCCGAGTTATGTATACGCCAGCTCCCATATACCCAGCCTGCCTCTCAGCCAGGCAGAGCAGTGTCCATGACCAAGGACTGGCCCCAGGTGAAGGAGTGCAGGTGCGGGCAGCTGGAAGTTGGGGCATTGTGCACCCAAGTGCTCAGAAGTGGGAAGGTGAGTGGGGCACCAACAGTGATTGCTAAACGCTGACTTCCTTCTTTCCCACTAAGGGTTTTGTGTTGTAAAACAGGTTGGAAAGCTCATCCTAAACCAGGAAGAGCTCATAATGGCACTTTGCACTTCCTCTGTGTCTGCACGGGTTTGTCTCGCTAGACGCGGGCACTCAGACTCACCCCACTAGTTTTCAATGTGTCATAATGTGTGCTCGTACAAGTGCTGACTGCTCGCCAGGCCCTGGTGCCACAGGCAGCAGGCTCAGGCTGCATGAACCAAGGAAGCTTTGCAGGCCAGGGTCCGCAAGCAGAGGGCTTTCATGAAAACCAGGAGACATGCCTTCCTTCCTCATTCATCTAAGATTGCCTCCATGCATGTGTTAGACTTCCGGGGACCTCGGGGAAGCTCAGAAGGTATCAAAATCGAAAAAAGAGGAACCCACCAAGAAAATACTGCCTAAGCTCCTTCCATAAGCAAACAGAGCCTCTGCTCACCAGGCAGATCTTTTTATTTTGCGATCAATTAAAGCAAAAGAGTTACTTCTAGAAGTGTTGCTGGGGCCTGGGGCCTCGAACTTACGTAAATCCAGGGAGAAGACTTCATTTAAACCCTGAATAGAAATTGGGAAATGTGGTGTCACCACCAACATGTGGCCCATACTTTAGTCTCTAGCATGGGTGTTATTTTAGGGGAATACACTGGCTTTTCTGGCTTCAGAGTGAAAAGAAAATGGATCCATATCCTCAGGTAATCATTTAATCCGTCACTGGGCTCTATCTTATATCAAATGGAGTCCATATTTCACACCACATCATCTGGACTCAGTATGTTTAAAGTAGAGAACCCTGTAGCCCTGGTCTTTAGGGCCTATATGCTTTCATATTCCAGAGCCCCCCAAATGTGGGACTTCCAAAGCCTTCTAGAAAAAACACATCCCACTGAGTAAGGTTCTTCAGCCCAAAGCCTGGCACAAGGGGAGGTCATTCCCACCTGGAATTGGAGGCATTTAGATCCCTCGAAGGCTATGGGATGCAGTTTTTGGCCACGGGAGGAAGGATTGTACCTTATGGTGTTTTAAACCATGACCCCAGGTGCTTTGATATTTCTCTGGGGATGAGATAGGCTCTCACTCTCTTCCTCTTGAGTATGGCTGGCCTTCATGACTCACTTAGACAGACTGTGGCAGAAGTTGTGTGGCTTCCAAGGCTGTGTCGTAAAAGGCAATACAGCATCCACTCAGCTCTCTCCCTTGGGACAGCCCTTGGAACTGGGCCACCATGCTAAGAGGAAGCCTGGGCATCATGGAGACCGCTTGCAAGTGCTCCGGGCGACAGCCCCAGCCACTGTCCTGTGTGATCGCTGACAGCCAGCATCCACAATCAGACACGTGCACGAAGACACCTAGATGGCTCCAGTCCCAGCCACCATTGGACTGCAACCACATGCCATCCGGGTGAGGACTGCCTAACCGAGCCCAGTCACCCCCAGAACCATAGAGATAAAAATGATCGGTTATCGTTGCTGTTTGGGACTGCCAGGTTGGGCTGGTTTGTTATGCAGCCATGGTGATTGGTATGCTCATATACTCACGGCCATGTTGCCCAAGAAGTTCCAGGGCCAGTAAAGGATCTCCGCTGTTTACTCACTGCTTTCATCTGGTGCGGTGACTCACTTCTTGCTCCCTGGGAAATCAGTGTCTGGGGAGAAGAGACAAGAGTGGGCATGTTTCTCGAGTCTCCAGCTCGCTGCCAGCTAGGCGGCCTAGAGATGCGTGAGGTTTCCAGCTGTTTGAATCTCAGTAGGTTGGGCACTGAGAGCCTGTTCTGGGTCTGGCTGCGAACACCGGGGGGGCAGCAGTGGTGGGAAGCAGCCCTGCGTGTCCTCCTGACGCTCTGGGCTTCTGGGGCTGACTCTGCACACCGAATTTGCTTTATTGTCATGACCTCCCTGGTCTGGCCTCCTCCTGTCAGAGGGTGCAGAGCAGTGCGACCCCACTGCTTCTTCCAGCGCTCCAGTCCTGGGGAGGGTGGGTCCCTGTGTGGGCAGCTGGAGGTCTCCCCTCTCACTTCTCCTCTGAGCTTCTCCTCCTTCAGCCTGGGAGTGGCTCCCCCATTTCTTCACTGTCTTGGGGAGACGTGAAAATGCATGTGAGAGAACTTTGAAAAATCTGCAAAGGTCTTATGAAACTGGAAGGTACTGGTAAGGGATTCGAAAACAATTACTGGATCAGGCAGGAGCGACACACCAGTGTGGCGGTTTTATCTTCTCCAAAGACCGTAAGTTAAGGATCATAAACTCTCAACTAAAAAAATCATGCGGCCAGGACCCCATATAACGCTCGAGTTCTCTTTACGACATTGCCTGAAAATGGTCCTCCGTCATGTCCTTGCATATCCTCAGTGGCAGGGAGCTCACCCCCCCACCTCCTTTTAGAGGCCTTTTATTCCCTTGGGCAACTGGGAACATTAAAATTGTCTTTCTTGTGCTGAACCGAAGTGATCTTCCTTTTAGTCATCTAGGGTTCTACAAAATAAATCATCTTCCTTTTCCACATAGCATCCGTATGAGGTCGGATATCAAGGCCTTCCTTGTTCAGGCTTTGGTCTTTTCAGTTTTTGAGCTCCTCCTCCCCACCCCTACTTCATATAGCATGGTTTGGAGAGCCTCTCACCATCCTGGTTACCTTCTGGACCAACTCTGAAAAAATCAGTCTCTGTATATTGGGAAAGAAATCTTTTCATTAAATGTATTTCTAAGTGGTCACTAACTTAAATACATTTGTTTACATCTTATATTTTAGCTTAAGGGCAGCAATCACTATTTTTTTTATTATGTTCAATTAGCCAACATATCGTACATCATTAGTTTTTGATCACCCAGTGCCCATCACCACATGTGCCCTCCTTAATAACCCATCACCCGGTTACTCCATTCCCCCCACCCCCTCCCTTCTGTAACCCTCAGTTTGTTTCCCCGGGAGTCCAGAGTCTCTCATGGTTTGTCTCCCTCTCTGGGGTCCTAGGATCAAGCCCTGCATTGGGCTCCCTGCTCAGTGGGAAGTCTGTTTCTCCCTCTCTCTTTCCCCCCTCCCCCCAGCTTGTGTGCACGCACGCTCGCTCACAAATAAATTAATACATAAATAAAATCTTTTAGAAAAAAGAAAAAGTCAGTCTCCTGTCATTGTGTTTGAACAACACATGAAGAATTGGACCTGATTCAGTCCCTGCTCAGCTGTTAGATATAATTATTTCAGATGCGAATTCACCTAATGCAAACCCATGTTCAGATGCAAACCCGTTAATTGCTAAGCTAGGATTTAAACCCATAGGTTCTTTCCAGAGACAGGGTCGAGTGTCTCCTTGGAGTCAGGGCTGGGCTAAGTGCTCTGCCTGCAAGTCTCCTTACCTCCGACGGACCACAGGAGTCAGGCATTCCGTGAGCACCCAGGGCCGGCTGCCGAGCTGGAGTTAAAACCCAGCCGCACCCAGGTGCCCCTTCCCAGCACCGCGTACCCCTCCACGCTGAACGTCAGGCATGAATGTCGAGTTGACACATGATTTCCACAAGTACTAGTCTTTGCCTGCGGGTGCTAAACCCTGTGTGGGCAGGCACCAGGGCTGTTTTGCTCACTCTTCTATCCCCAGGGTCTACAAAATAACCCAGAACATGGTGGTTGCATCTCATATTTGTTGACGTTGAAACTTTGTTGAATGAATGATTGAATGAAGGAGTGAATCCTTCTGCTTGTAACTTCTCTGTGACAGTTGTTCCCCCCACAAACATTTCATTTTGAAACAACAAAAGATTAATAGAGAAAACTGTAAGGGAAAATATAACAAACTTCAGTGTATTTACTGTTAGAATTAGTAAGTGTTAACATCTTTATTTGCTTCTGATCTTTTTCTGTGTCTAAGAAATACAACATTGCAGATCAAGTTAACATCCTTTTTTTCTGCTTTGTCAGGTCTTCTACCTTCAGAAGCAGCCATCATCCTTATTTTGGGCATGGTTGGCCTGTGTTTAGTGTTTCTATCTCATGTAGATATTTGTATGCATAAACAATAACATTGTTTGGTGTGCTTTCGAATGCACATGAGTGTTATTTGACTATATTAATATTCTGCAATGTTTTTCCCACTCATGTATATTTGAGATCTATGTGTATGCATGCGCTGGTCCATTCATTTTCACTGCTGTCTTTTTCTTTTTTTTCCATTGTAAGATTCTATTGGCATTTATCCATTCCCCAGTAATACATACGTGGCTTGTTCTCAGTTCCTTGCTGTGGGCAGTTAATATTCTCATCATCCTGAGTTGTCAGGCAAAGGGACTTAGAGCCAGCCATGAAATGACCCCTCTAAGGTGCCACAGTTTAAACAGGTAGTAGAACCAGAGGATGGGCCTCTATTTTCCGACCTCAGGCCATGGTCTTCCTCACTGCACCACAGCTGTCTCCCTTTGGGAAAGGAGATGACAGGTCAAAGGAAATGGGGGAGGGCTTTATCTCCTAAAAGCTCCAGGATTGGGAAATGACCTTTTTTAGAGACCAGCATAAGCGTTTGATGCAAAAGGAGGTCACCCCACCGGTTTCAAGGAAGAGAAAAGACTTGAGTGTCATAGGAGGGGTATCCCTGGTGCTGACTCTTGTGTCGTTGTCAGGCACTTGATGGCCCCCTGGACAGAGAGGTCAGGTTAAGTCTTAGAACCTCAGAGCTGGCCCGAAATTCACAAAAGCAGCAAGAAGGCATGGGTGACTTTATCTCCTAGCTCAGAGGGTACTGGACTATGGGACCACTTCCGTCCTGGGGGTTAGCATCCCCCCCTTTTTTTTCTTTTCATTTCAAGTGAATATAGGGTTACTGTAGAGCAGGTTTAAAAACCACTTCACATAAAAAGAGACTAATCATTTCTATCCTTGTTTCTCTTTAAAAATTAGGGCTTTGAAAACATTAATCAAATTTTACAAATTTAGCAAAAGATGTTCAAGTTTCTGAGACAATAAAGATCTTCTTTTCCCTTCTCCAGAAATGGTATAATGGCCTTTAGGCCACCTGGCTCTGTGACTTGCAGTGGAGAGGAGAGCCTCTGGGGCAATTTGCGTAACTTCTCGGTTTCCTCATCTTTCAGAGCAGATGATGTTGATAACCGCCTCATTGCCAGAACAAATTTGCCGGGAAGTGGGAGCCTCAGGGCTCTTCACTTGCAGGAGCCCTTCCAAGACCTCTATCTAATTTTTATTCATAATTTGGTGTGCTTTTTCAGGAAGAGGGTCTGCCAAACTGTATGTGCTTCAGCCCCATGTGTTCTGGATTCACCTTCTTGAACATAAGATGGTTGTAAGGATGCCTTATCGCATAATTAGGGCACAGTAATTGTAAGCCTTTGTTAGGATAATTAATTAATAGCATGCACCTTGAGTGTAACCTCATGCCTGGAACTGAGTGGGGGCTCAATTAATAGCAGCCTTGGTTATTTTCTCAAATTCGGCACACAGTTCAGTTTTTATAGGGTCTTTCATCTTCAAGGATAATGTGAGGAGGACCAGAGATAGCCACTCCGGCTGGCCTGCAGCCCCAGATTCTCTGTAATACAACAGACAAAAATTGCTTTAAGGCCTTAAAAGTTTTGTGCTTGTCTTCTCCATCATCTGGCTCCCCTGAATGGTCTGGTTGACCTCTGCATCCCATGGTGAGGTGAGCAGTCAGCTAGGCAGGGACGCACAGAGACGTTGACCACATCTACTCCCGTGCTTTTTTTTTTTCTCAAAAGACCATGAATATGAAAGTCCCTCAACTAAAAGCCAGTGGCAAACGATTTTACCATGGAAAAAATGCTTATAAGAAAGAGAATGCTGATCACTGAACAGAAGCTGAGAAGAAGCGTGTCTTCGGAGGGGATGGGATTGTGAAGGACAGGGAAGTCTAGTCTTAGACACTCTCAGAACCTTGGCTTCTAAATCCTCATACTCTGAAAACTTAGACCAGGATATTTGGGCCCCATCTGAATTTTATGACCTGATGAGTTATTTTGTTCTTTCCTTCTTGAATGCAACATGACAGTTGTGTTTCTAAATTTAACTCTTCCTGTTTTGGCTGCTTGGAGTATTTGTTCACAGAAGACCCGTGTGGGATGAGAGCAGCTCTCCCTGGGGCATGAAGTCCGCTGTGGGCTGTCACATCCCTGGGGAAAGAAGCCTGGGCAGGATGGCCTCACCGGCCCATGGGGTCAGTGGCTTGTGGATGTCACCTTTCTTTTCTTGGGAGTGATATAAATATATGAGTGTGTAGATAAGTATTTTCCCCCAAGGTTAGTTTCCTTGGCATTCTGTTACTCCATCTTCTCGTTACACCCCTTTTTCTTAGGAAGTGCTGCCTCTTTCATGAGAAAATGTGAAAGATGGTTGCTCTTAGGGCATCATTCTGAAAGCCATTTATGGAATCTTCTTCCAGTTTCTAACCTCTTTGAACTTCTTCTTAGCATTCCTGGGTAGCCAGAGTCATTTGTAATTGAGGCACCTGAACCACAGGGAGGGTAAGGATTTGTCCAAAAGGACACAGCATGCTGAGAGCGGATGCCAAGCCCTGACTTGATGGCAGTGCTGCTCTTACTTGGACCTACCTCCTCGGTTCTGCTTGGCTATTTGCCGCTGGTACATCTACTCTTGGCTGCTGGGCATTTGGGCCAATGGAGGTGCTTCCTATTGACCGTTCATTGAGCTTTCTTTTGGAGGGGGATGGTATCTGGACCTTCCAAGGAATGGAGGTCCCCTGAGCCTTCTTCAGGCCCTGGCTGTTCTCTGTCCTGGTGAGGACTTTGGTTGGGTGGGGTTGGGAGAGGGCTGGGGGTTCTGGGCTAAAATGTGGGGAAGGATTTATAAGACAATTTGGTATAGAAACAGCAACTGGGATTTCTGTAAACTGGATTTGGGTCATCATGTTTCCATGAATTATAGGTGGGAACTTGAGTCCCCTCATCTCAAGATGGATATGTGAATTACACTGGGTTGTTATAAAGAGTAAATGAGATCAGATTTGTGATTGCACCTACTGTACGTGGTGTACCGTGTGTACAGTCAATGCTCAGTTAGTGGTCACTCCCCTTTGAGCTCCCATTTCTTTGTCTATGAGATGCATGGAGTAGACTGGATGATCTTTAAGGTTCCTCCTAGTGCTAAACTGGGATGATTTTATTGCGAGAAGACATAAAACCTGTCCTCACGTAGATGAAGAGCTTCTGGAAATGTGGAAAGATAGCAAACACCTCAGTGTAAAAAAAAAAAAAAAAGTCTTGTTTGTGAGGCACTTGCACAAGATTATTCACCCCAGGACAACCCCCTGCACCCCAAGGGCAGGTCTTACTCTAGCAGTTTCTGCTCTGTCCCTGGGGCCTACAATAGGCCTTGGCACAGTGTGGGCTCTGGTTAGATATTTGGTGAATGAGTGAATGGACAGCATGACTGTCTTTGTGGCACATGAGACCCCAGCATCATGGTGGTCCTTAGAGCTGGCAGGAGAAATAGCTAATCATGACAGTGGAGGGTAGGGCTATTGATGAGGAACTGGCTTCAGTTGTCACTTCTCCTGCTCTAGGACCCACTGATTTAACTTAAATAAAAAAAAAAATTAACACTTGCATGGTCCATCCTGAAAATGTGTCCCATTTTGCAACAGTCTGGCTTGTTGGGAAAACAAAACTAGAGGCAGGGGCTTCCACGATCCCCTAAGTTTAGGAAACATGGCATCATATTCTTGGAGAGACCTCAGACACATTTCCATCAAAGCCTCAGAGAACTGCAGGAAAACTTGTCTGAATTTGTTTTAGCTCATGTTTTCCAAACCAACTGGGCAACAGAACCCCATTCTTGTAATTCTTGTTAACTACCTAGGAATCTAGGATTGGGGAGAAAACACCTGGGGAAATGCCCACACAGGTGAATGTGAATTATGTTGCAAACCGTGCTTTTTACTCAAGATATGCAGTTCCAACTATATTCAAAACCAGGTGGTGATCCTCTGACATGTCTCATCCTGGGCAACAATTAAAATTGTAGAGGTGCATCTTTGGTGCCCTGGGGACCTCTGGACTAGTCATACATCTGTGGTGACCAAGCAGATGCTGGTTTACTTAACAGAACACAGCGTGGGAATATTTGCATTTTTCCTGTGTCTGATTTTAATGAAGAAACAAAGAAGTTTTAGAAGTGAAATATCATCATCTTTCTTCGTTACACTTCATCTAATATCTACCTAACACAGAGGTTGCCCCACAAGAGTATAACAAGGGACCTTGGGAAACAGATCGGGCTGCGGGTGCATGAACGCTAAGGTTAGTCCTTTTTCCCTTCAAGCTCGGCCACTGTTTACATTAAGGATGGATCATATTCAGCATATTTGACTTCCATGCTATGAGGTTTTCTAATGGGCAAATAAAGAAATGCTTTGAAAGGAGAAGGTCTCTTTCAAGGTGTATTGGCCCACCTTGACGTTACCAGCCCCTTGATGTTTAGTTTCTTCGAGTCTGCAGCTGTTATGTTTTGCTCAGATGGCCCTTGCAAGAAGAAAGCTTCTACTTAGACTGGCGAATGGCTTCATTCTGAAATTGCAAAAGACTGAAGATGCTTTTATTTGCAGCCTCCAGACACTAGCTGGTGGGAGGTGACATCTGTGGTATCTTCAAGCAGATGTTGGAGAACCAAATCACACCAAGTCCCCTGGCCATTTGCCTCATTGGATGAGGGTCTATCAGGATAGATTTGATACGTGATACACTCTGTGAACCTTTATTGAGCTATAATACTAGTTAATTAAAATGTCTGAAATCAGCTGTGTCATTTGCACTGGGCTCCAGTGGGGGCTTTGTTCATTGTTGAGGAGTCCATGTTACAACCTTAGTACCTCATTTATCTGTATCGTTGAGAAATCTTTCCACCTAAGTGGCTGCTGATGATAGCACCGTGTTGCATGTCAAGGAACTCAACAAATGTTTGTTGAATATGGTTGAATGAACTAAATGAAACATCCTTTCAAACGCCAATCCATTTAAAGAAGTAGTAAGCAAATGAAGGGAAAATCGGAGGGGGAGACGAACCATGAGAGACTAAGGACTCTGAGAAACAAACTGAGGGTTCTAGAGGGGAGGGGGAGGAGGATGGGTTAGCCTGGTGATGGGTATTAAAGAGAGCATGTTCTGCATGGAGCCCTGGGTGTTATACACAAACAATGAATCATGGAACACTACATCAAAAACTAATGATGTATGGTGATTAACATAACAATAAAAAATTTTTTAAAAAGACAAAAAAAAGAAATAGTAAGCATTTGATTGATGTCTTCCTCAAGTAAATTCTATACATTCTTGCCTCTGGGACACAGTGCGCTGAGTGTGGACTGGACTTCATCATAATACATTTAGGCCATCATTTTGTTAAGGAAAAAACATGAGCTTTGGTGTCAGGCTGACCAGACTGGAAATCCGAAGGCTCCCATTTTCTAGTTGCAGAACTTGATCAGATTTTCTTATCTCGATGATTGGCTTCTTCATCTGTCAGGTGGAGGGTGGGGCCTGAGCTGATGGCATGGCTAGTACATTAAATTAATTAATGTAAATTAAGGGCCTAACTAGGTGGCCAGCACATTCTCCAGCCTTTTGGTACTTATCGCGAGGGACCAGTGCAGCAGCTTCAGCATCTCCTGGGAGCTGGCTGGGAATGCAGAATCACATCCTACCCAGACCACTGACTCAGCTGCTGCCTGCTAACAGGCTCCCCAGGTGATTCCCCAGCACACTGAAGTTTGAGAAATACTGGCCCAGAGCTCCCCTTTTCTCTCCTGTTTGGGAGAAAAAGCAATTAACCAGCTTTAGGTAGTCAAGGCCTTTGGCTTTCTGGAAGGGTGCTGGGTCCTCAGCATCATGAGAGTAACCTAAGGAAGGAACATGGAAACTTCTTTCTGATTCTTCTCCACAGAGGTGGGTTAATGTGAGATAGCCATGTACTGTTCATTTCTCAGCCGTACACAAGCAGATGTAGAATCATCTTTTGAGGGATGTACAGACAAGGGGCGCCCCCTTCCCCCAGGAGAGCTGGGCTCCCGCCAGTGCCCCATGCACCGCGTGCTCCTGGGAATGATTCCGGGTCATCCGGCTATGATGCGGCAGTAGAGCACCACTGTCTGGGCTACAGTATCCGGCCTATGCGAGTCCTGACCCTGCACAGCAGGGAGTCCAGCAGGTCCTGAGGGCCTGAAGCGGAGCCGGGTTCAATGTCAGAGGTAGCCCCTGGAGATGGGCCTGACCTTGCTGGTGCCTGACGGAGCTGGACTTTACCTGGACACCTGACAGCCAGCCACTGATTATGCAGTTTCTTGAACGGATGGACCCTTGTTTTCATATTGCCCCTTCTAACGTCTTTCACTGTATTCTAAACTCTTGCTTCTCAGAGTGTGGTCCAACAATAGAGAGGCATTGGTGTGCCTGGGAGCTTGTTGGCCACCCAGAAGCTCAGGTCCAGCTAGACCCACTGAATCTGAATGTGAATTTCAAACATTCCCAGAGGATTCATGTGCATAGTAGAGTTTGACAAGTGCCAGGCTAGTGTATGCTCAGTAAGTACTAATTCTCTCTTCCTTTGTTAAACATTGTGTATAAAATAAAAATCAATAAGTCTCCCCATGAGAGCTTGAGAAATGAGGAGCAAGATGTCAGTACAGAAATTTTATGGAAACTGTCTCTTCCCTCTCCAGTGCAGGCCAGTTCTCTGGAAGGCTGGGGCCGCTCCACGACTGCCTTGTGGCTACCTGGGGAGGGACCTTACTGCTCCCGGCAGTGTTCTTCCTTGTGGGTGTCTGCAGCCTGGGCGGCAGACAGCCATGCTCTGTGTTGCAATCGTTCGGGCGGCAAGAATATAAACAGAGGGCGATGCTGCTTTCAGCTTTGTTACGTGACTTCGCTTGGGAGTCATATTTTCCAGATGTTGTGTATCGACATGCTCCCTGCTTCTTGCACTACCTGTGTCTTTAGCCATGTTCAGCTTTTCTGGGGAAAGGTCAAAGACAAGCTCCTAGGACAGCCCGGTGCTTTAAATCTTCTGGGAAAATGCATTTTTTGAGCTCATTCTAGGTTGTGTTTATTTGCTTTCCTGGAGTCTCTCTGAAAAAAAATTTTTTTCTCTCTCTGTAATCTTCCTTCCTTCCTCCCTCCCTTCCTCTCTCCCTTCCTCCCTCCCTTCTTTCCTTCCTTCTTTCTTTCCTTCCTTCCTGAAGAAGCACAGTTTGGGGCCATTGGAGCCTTGCTTTCCATTGCTCCCGTGTGTGTGGGCATGAACCTAAACCCACGTTCAGGGGCCTAGGGCTGGGAGAGAACCCCAGACTTTCAGCAGGCTGTTTTGGGACAACGAGGTCCAGTGGCAGTTTGTCACCATGTGATGAATCATTCTGGGGCTGCACACAGGAAATCAGGATGAGGTGATAACAAAGACAGACCCACCCTCTCTGAGCTTTCTTGCTGGTCCAGGCACTCCCCTGGTGGCTAGGAGGCTTGGAGATAGACAAGACATGGTTTCAGCCCTCAGGAATCCCATGCTGAAGGTAGGGGGAGAGAAATCCAGCTACTTCCATACAGAGTGATAAACACTGCACTAAAGGTGTGCACGTTGGGCTGGGTGGAGGCCCAGAAGAGGGTGAGATGGATAGGAGGGTGCTGGTAAGGAAAGCCTTCCAAGAGGAGGCAGTGTTTGAGTTGACAAGTACCTCCAAAGGAAAATGATTGGGTTGTGTCCCCCCCCCACCACCACCCCATCCCCAGGAGGATGATGGTACTCGTTTGGGAAGGGGGGCTGACAAGACCAGGACAGCCTATTGTACGTTAGCAGCAACACACAATGCCTTTCTTTCCACTGTGGTCAGCACAGAATTCATTTTGCTGCACTCACTTCCCATGCTCATTAGAATACATCTCTCGAAAGGATTGCACAAAAGAAATACGGCTGCAGTTGCCTGATATAAGCCAAGTTGCCTTGGCTCATCTGAGAACATCGCCGCCTGTGCTCTGTTTGTTACATGGGGACTTTCCCCTATGAATTCTCTCCCTTTCATCTGCTCTGAGCAATGAGTAATTTTGCACCCATTTCCTGCTCTCATGCTAATTCATGTTCCAAACACTAGAATAGCAAATGGAAGGGAGCCTATAATATAAGAACGATAAAGTCAGGGGTAGCTGGAAGGAAAATTGGATGTGAAAATTGCCATGTGAACCAAAATGGCATTTGATTAATTTATGAAGGTGACGAGTTTATTTTTAAGTGTCAGTGGATGTCCCTCAGGTCAGAGTATTGGAAGAGTTCTTTAGGAGTGGAAGACACGGGCTCTGTTTTCCCCTCAGTGAAGGGCTTCCTTCTTGCTTCTAAGAAATGTGTCTGTAATGTCAGCAGGCTGCCCAACCTGTGGACAGGAATAGGGGAAGACATTCTGTGAATCTGCCCAAAGCTCCAGTAATATAGAAGCTTAGAACAGCTAAAGTGTATATAGCTTTTATATTGATGTCTTTGACTTTTCAAAATTACAACTCATCTAAGAATACATACTTAGCTTAGATAATCCAAATCGTGTATACTGAACTATATAGAGAAAAAGTTAAAATCCTTCTTTACCCACACCTTGCCTCTCCCAAATCTGTGTTCTGGAAAGATAGCCATTGCAAACAGGGTGGTTGGGAGGGCAGGATTCCTCATGACCTCCGTTTATTCACTCACAAGTGTGCACATATAGATTATTATAACCTAAGTGGTTAATATCCAAAATATATAAAGAACTCAGCACCAGAAAACAAAACCCACAGATAATCTAATTAAAAACGAGCAGAGGACCTCAGTAGACATTTTTCCAAAGAACACATACAGATGGCCAACAGACACGTGGAAAGATGCTCAACATCATTAATTATCAGGGAGATGCAAATCAAAACCACAATGAGAGATCACTTCACACCTGTCAGAATGGTTAAAATCAAAAACACAACAAATAGGTTCTGGTCCAAATTGGTGACGTGGGAGGACCCTGAACTCACTGCCTCCATGGAACACACCAAATTAAGCCTAGCTGTAGGACAGTTCCTTCTAAAGTAGAACTGAGGGCCGAATCAACAGTGTCTGCACAACAAATGACAGAGAACAGCAAAAGAGAAGAGCAAGAGAGACAGCAGACCTGGATGCCTGCTTCATGGAAAGCCCCAGGACCCCCAGCCCACACCAGCTTACAGCGCCAGCCAGCCAGCAGAAGTCAGCAGGCACACACCGTGTGCATAGCGGTTGACCATACACAAGACCATTCCTTTAAGTTTAGAAGTAGCTGGTCCACCTAAACCATAGAAACAGACACAGAAAGCCAAGCAAAATGGGGAGACAGAGGAGTATGCTCCAAGAGAAAGAACAAGAACAACACTCAGAAAAAGAACTAAATAAAATGGACATAAACAATATACCCAATAAAGAATTTAAAGTAATGATTGTAAAAATGCTCAGTGGACTGGAAATAAGACTGGAAAACCACAAGCAATAAGAAGTGTTGGTGAGGATGCGGAGAAAGGGGAGCCCTCATGCGCTGTTGGTGGGGATGCAGACTGGTGCAGCCCCTGTGGAAAACAGTATGGAGGTTCCTCAAAAAATTGAAAGTAGAACTACACTGTGATCCAGTACTCCTGGGTATTTACCTGAAGAAAATGAAAGCACTGATTCAGAAAGATACATGTACCCTTATGTTTACTGCTGTAGTATTTACACTAGCCAAGATATGGAAGCATCCCAAGTGCCCCTCTAAAGATGAATAGATTAATGGCTGAAAGAGAGATTTTGATGGATAGATAGATAGATCTATAGATAGATATAGGTATAGATATAATGGAATATTATTCAGCCATAAAGAAGAATGAAATCTTGCTGTTTGCACCAACATGGATGAATTTAGAAGGATGGATAACGCTAAGTAAAATAAGTCAGAGAAAGACAAATACCATGTGATTTCCCTCATTTGTGGAATTTAAGAAACAAAAGAAAGAAAAGAAAGAAAGAAAAAGAAAAGAAGAAAAAAGAGAAAGAAAGAAAAAAGACAAACCAAGAAACAGACTCTTAAATACAGAGAACAAACTCACTTTGGGTGGTTGTCAGGGAAGGTGGGGGGGGGGGTGAAATTGATGAAGGGGATCAGGAACACACTTACCTTGATGAGCACTAAGAAATACATAGAATTGTTGAATCATTATATTGTACACCTGAAACTAATATAACAATGTGTTAATTATACTTTGGTTTAAAATAAAACCACACACAAAGATACATCTTACACCTTATTTTGCTATTTACACCATATTTTGCTACTTGCTAAACTATTGCCTGTGATGTTTTTGTTTTGTTTTGTGCACATCTTTTTGTCTAGATTTTTTGGGGGGAGGGGTGGAGGGGCAGAGAGAGAGGGAGAGAGAGAATCCTCCAGCAGACTCCACATCCAGCATGGACTCTGATGCGGGGCTCAATCCCAGACCCTGAGACGGTGACCTGAGCTGAAATCAAGAGTTGGACGCTTAACTGACTGAGTCCCCCAGGCACCTTTTTTTGTCTAGATGTTATGTGAACACGTGTGATGGGGAAGACAAGTTTTATTTCAGCACTTGAGTGAGCGAGGGAGTTGCTGCGTGCTCATGCTGTCACCCAGGGTCTTGGAGCTCCATTGGCCAGTTGCGGTTATGCCGTAGCAGTGGGGGTGTTGGCGCTCGGGGTGACTTCCTGGCGTCCCCATGAGTTGGCACAGCCTGGCCATGCAGGTTTCCCTCGGACACCTGGCAGCCACCTGCCAGGTTTCCCCAGGACTTTATCAAACTGCAGTGTCAGGACAGACACACTGAGGGCAGGCAGCTATATTCTCTGGTGTTTTCACTTAGCTCTCCCTTTCTCTTTGCTTTCTTTATTCCTGCTCCGTGGTCCCCTGGCAGGAGACAAAGTGAAACAGAGGGTGTTTCAGATGCTAGTCCTCCACTCGGAGGTGGAACGAAGTCAGAGCCTCCCAAGGAAGAGCAGGGAGCGGCTGGTTCTTCGCCGGGTGCCCTGCGCTCTGCACCTGCCTCACACTGCATGGGCCCAGCAACCTGAGCCAGTCTGGAACCTAGCCCTGTTCTGGGCCGTGTTCAACTCCAGCGCCCCCGCTTGCCTCTCTGAGGCCTTTCTTTTCTTAGTTGACCTGGCAAGTCAGATTTTAACTAAGAATCTGAGGCTTTAAGTCTACTGTGGCTGCTCATTCTAGGTGGACACATGGCAGCTTCTGTTTTCAGAGTAGGCCCTGAGGATTCCTGTGATATCAGGCAAGGTTCTCTTGTGCTCTAACCCTGTCTTCTTCCACCTTTTTGAGGCTGGTGACAGGGAAGTGTCTTGAAGACTAGTTTAATCCCCTTGGGGCTCTAGAAACTTGCACAGCCTGCCCAACCCCCACCCCTCAGTAGGAGATTATACATTTTAAAGGGTAGGCAGAGGGACAGGGCAATGCTGGACACCTGGGATGACTTGCAGAATTTCAAATATGGGGGTGCAGAAAGGGGATTCTTCTGTGAGCATTTCCTGAAATAGCTTATGGTCTAACCATTCTGATAATTGATCCAGCTCACATTTGTGGATCTGGGGACTGTGGATGGATGGCAAAAGCTTTTGACTTGAAGATTCTCTGCCCCCAAGTTTTTCTCTGCTTTTATTGCAGGGTCAGAGGGCTGTAGACAGGATCCTTCCAGGGGCAGAATTTCCCAAGGAAGGTTGGAGTAAAGCTGTTTCCCGGTCCTGTTCTAAACCATCTTTCCTGGTGTTCTGGACACTTGTGTGTTCTCACTCAAGAGTGAGGGTTTTTCTTATCTGCAGGGTGCAGGGAGCTGCAATGGAAGGGTCTTGGCTGTGGAGGCAGCCACACTGGCATGCCGCCCATCCTCACGGTCTTCCAGAAAAAGAGTCAGCTAAGGCTTAAAATAACACACCTTGGCATTTGCCAGGCCGTGGCCTGCCGTTGTGTCTGGATGTGGGCAGCAGGCCTGATGTTTCAAATGTGTGATTTACACGGGGTGTCTGCAGTGCACAGAATTACCCAGAATTAGCAGTATCACCCTGTTGTCCGAAAACAGTCACGGCGTGTTTGGGTGTTTGGTCAAAGGCTACACATAAAAAGTACTGAAGGAGAAATTTGCTTTGATTTTGTGGGTCATGGGGCTAGTGTGCTTGCAATTAAGTTGCTTGCTTTCTGGAGCACACACATTCTGTCCCAGCTCAAGGAGGTCATCTATTTTGTTTTCGTCTTCCTGAAAAGAACAGGTCCTTTGTGTTGCTGTACTCACCCGCTCACCCTCACACCCATATCTGTTTCTAGCACTTTCACGCATGATAGGTCAGCTTCCTGTGTGCTGAGTAGACCTGTTTTTCCCTCTTTCCTACCAGACTAGGAATGTTTTAAATGAGGAATGGAAAGGAAGCTCTGGCGGAAGCCTGGCAGCGTCCCCAGTGTGGGTTTTCCAAGAGCATGATCCTTCTAAGAGCAGTCATCAGGCTGGGCGTCAGAGACTCCCACTCAGGTGCAAAGTAGGAAGGGGTTCATTGAGGGATTTTTCCATTAGGCACCAGATGGGAATGAAATGGAATGTTCTGGGAAGTGGTGGAGTCATGGTCCCACCTTAAGTAGGTTGAGTGGCTGGGGGCAGATCCTTTATCTTGCAGGGCTGAGGCTTCTCCTTCCTCCTGTCATGGCGATTTTGTGGGATGGTGTACCATGCCGGCGATTCTACCAAGAACACACATGCTGGTGATTTTTATGACCTGTGTGGATCCAGTGGCTCTGCAGGTTGGAGGGTCTCTACTGTGTTACAATTCTGAGAGTTATAACACCATAATCAGAATTCATGTTCTTTTATTCAGTCATGCACGTAAACGCTTGGGAAGTGCTAGCGTAAGGGGCATTTGCAAAGATGAGGCCACAGGTCCAGCCTCCATGTACTTGCTGTGAGGCTGGAGAGAGAGAGAAGAAGAGAGGCAGAGAATGCAAGTGAAAGAGGGATGAGATGAAGCCGCAGACACAACCAGAGGAGGTAAGCTGGTCCTCAGGGTTTATACAAACAGCCAAGGAAGGGAGTTGGCCTGCAGCCACCAAACATCAGTGTTTGTGCCTCATGCAAGCAAGTGTGGTGGTCCATTTGACAAGACAGGGTTTCCCTGTTTAATCTGAGCTATGGTTCATAAATCAGTCAAATAAAAAAATTCAATCTTGAAAATGTCTAGCTGTTCAAAAACTGTGGAATTAAGTTATGCCAATCGGGCCCATAAATCAGCCAGAAGCTAAGTCATTCTGATTCCTCTGGACAGCAGCAGAGGAGGGTCGAGGCCAGGTTGGCTGGGGGGTGGGGAGGGGATATGGTGGGGAGGTCACCTGACCTGAGGTGGGCCTCACAGAGGAGGCAGTGGGAACCACCTCAAGGTCTTTGCTGAGGAGGGGGACGTTAGGTGCTCCCACCTCTCTTAGCAGAATTTTAAAATGTGGAGACCCCTTGATTTCCAAGTGATGAGTGAGTGTGGCTGCCCCCCCTTCATGGGTACTGGGATCATCTTGTTTCTGTTTCTCCTCAGTCACCAAGTGATGCTTTCATGTCTACTCTGCTTCCCACGATGATTCTTCTGTGACCTGCTGTATTTACAGAAAAGAGGCAAAAGGGAAAAAAGCACTTGAGGGCGGAGAAGCCACGCAAGGCTTGTGGGCCACTGCCCCTCACTCTTGTGGCGTCAAATGGTAAAATCGATTCGGATCCCCAGCCACACCTCCGACTTCCCTCGAGCACCTCTGTAGGAAGCTGATAGGATGGAGCCCCAGGGGAACTGCCTTTCCCCACTGAGTTTCTGTGACAGGGACATGGCTCCTTTGGGGATCCCTTTTGTTCTCCACATGCTCTCCTCTTCTTGTCCAGGAAAGAGAATTGCTTTTCTGGCTGAATGGTCATGCCTTGTGTTATGGGGCCCCTCCCTTCTGAGGAGCACAAAGCCTTTTACATGTGGGTGGCCTCAGGCCCCCAAGGTGGTGCCGTAGCAGATGGTTTGGGCTCTTTGACGAAGCAGGTGTTGCCTGCACCCCGCTCACGCCTCTTCTGCTCTTCCACTCAGTGCACACTGGCCAAATTTCCCCTGCTGCCTCCTGCATTCCTTTGCTGAGAGGCTGTCCCTTGTGTCAGAGTTCATTTTGCTCCCCGAGTGGCAGGCTGGGAGATCAAGGAGCCAGTGACCCCTGGAATCAGCCCTCACCCAGGGACCGTCGGGAGCTGGTGCATCGCCCCTCTGGTGGGATGCCCATAGCGGGCACCTCCTTGATGACACAAGCTCTATTGGCTGCCCTCCCGCTATGTCTCAACTTCCCATTCATTAACTTGTACCAAATATCTTTTTTTCTGAGTGTCTGTTCTGTGGAATCTTAAACCAAGACATTTGCTGGCCTCCTTTTGTGCAGGCAGGTGATGGTGGACACAGGGAAGAAGTGATTAGCTGTGGTGAGCGTCAGAGATGCCCAGAGCAAGGCCTGGGCCAGGGGGTGGGGGGGGGAGGACCCCACTGGCACCTCTGCCTGGGGAGGCCATGTTGTTTCTTCACCCCTGGTATCGATGTGCATGACTTTTCCGGGAAAGCCAAGTTAGCTCCCCCGAGCCCATTTCTTGAGCTTAGCTACTGTTAGTACGAGACATGAAATCAAGAGTGGGAGACACGGGGTGTGCTTTTCCAGGTGATATTTTAACAACTGGTACGTCCATCCATACTGGTGTACTCCAGCTGGCCTGTGCCTGTTTGACGTGGGGCTGGGCGCCACTCACACCTAAGGAAGTTGGTGCATGGGGCCTGCCAAGACAGCAGCACCTCCTGAACTCTGGGGCTTTGGGTGGGGAGGGAATCCCAGAGCTCCCTCCTGCAGACTCCCAGGGGGAGTTGTCCTGGGCCTGCCTTGTGCCTGGGCAGCTGGAGGCATGGATTGGAAAGCCAGGTCCACCCAGCTTGCTCACCTATAATTTCATTTGCTTAAATCTGCTGGCATGTCCAGGCTGCACCTGGAGCCAAATGTGTTTAAATAAAAGCTGGGCCAGAGAAGCACCAATGCCTGTGTTCTGTGCTCAGCCGTCCCTTGGCTTTGTTTGCTGTCGGGCACCGAATGCTCAGGCTTGTCATTTGGAGAGGCAGCGCATGTGTGGATCTTTTTTGTTTCAATCAAAATATGGTGATTTACTACCATTATAAAGGTCGCGCTATGAAATTAACATGAGGGGATGCCCGAGTGGAACTTTAAAAGATGATTTCCACCTCATTTAAGAGATTGTTGCCGAATTGCTGTTCCGGAGCAATTGGGTTTAGACATCTGCTCATGTCTCTGGGAGGGGTGTTGTCCCTTGTTTGGTTCATGCTGTGGTCATTCTGCCTTGAGTGAGCTGATCCTGCTGACACTGTGCACTTCTGGCTCTGTGTCAATATCCTATGGAGGGAGCATTACATGTGCGTGCTCTCTCTATCCTTATATGCACATCCCCAGGCATGTGCGTTTCCTGTGTGTGTTTTTCTGCATCACCAACCCACTCTCCAAGTCTGAGTGGACACTTGTGTGTCCTACGTATTTCATTTGATTCTGACACGGTCTGGGCATAGTGTTAGATCCTCCAGGCTGAGGGCTCAGCCCCACAAGGCTGTCCCCACTTCAGATGCTTGTTGCAGGTCCAGGTTGTCACTGGGCTTCTGACCGACTGGCTATAAATCAGAGGTTCCCACAACCCTCTTCCTGGGTTTGATTAATTTAATTAATAAATTTCAACTAGAATTTAATAGAACTCGGAAAAACGTTTACTTACGTTTACTGGTTTATTATAAAGGACATTCTGTATGGCAATTATATCTTAATGCAAAAATTAAAAAAAGGTATTAGAGAGAGTAAAGTTACAGACGGGTGAGGAGGTATGTAGGGCAAGGGCCAGAAGGGTCTTGTGTGCAGGAGCTTCTGTCCCCATGGAAATGGGATGTGCCACCCTCCCAGAACATGACTGTGTCCACCAACCTGGGAGCCCACCAACTGTTGCTGTTCAAGACTTTTGTTAGGGTTCCCTCTGCAGCCCCTGCCTTCCCTTTCCCAGAGGTTTGTGGGTGGGGTTAAACAGGTGAACACTAATCACTTGGTCTTTCTGGTGACCACCCCCATCCCAAGGCTCTCTAGGGGCCCCACCTTGAGCTATCTCATTAGCATATACTCCCGTGTGTTCAAAAGGGGCTTCTTAAGAGTGACAAAAGACATTGCTGTCATTCAGGAAAGTCCAAGAGTTTTAGGAGTTTTATGCCAGGAACCAGGGACAAAGACTAAATATATTACATTGGACATATTATTACTCATATACATACACACACACACACACACACGTGTGAAACTTCTTTCTTGTTTTGGCAAAATCACTTGGAAGTTAAGTTGCAGGCAGACATCAAAACCCTGTGTCTCTAAATACTTGGGACCGATCTCCTAAGAATAAGGGCACTGCATTCCCACCCATGAACACAGTACCGCTTAAGAAATGGAACAGTCACGTCGGAAGCTTTTGGAAAACAGTACAAATGAAGTTTTGATCGAACTAAGACATGAGTATCAGAAGCATGCAAAATTATTAGTAATGTATTGAACACGCATTTACCAAGTCACTGGTATGCCCTGATGGCTAGGCGTGGGACCAAGGAAGCCAAGAGCAAAAGAAAGACTGAATTGGTGAATATACTGGAAATATGTGAAAAGGGCAAAAAAAGAAATTTGAAGAAGCTCATGCTAAAGGACTTCAGTCTTAGAAAAGGAAAAGCTGCTTCTACTTCCCAGGTCATCAAGACAGATCATCTTTTTTTTTTTTTAAATTTTATTTATTTATTTGACAGAGAGAGAGACAGAAAGAGCAGGAACACAAGCAGTGGAGTGGGAGAGGGAGAAGTGGGCTTCCCGCCAAGCAGGGAGCCCGATGCGGGGTTCGATCCCAGGACCCTGGGATCATGACCTGAGCTGAAGGCAGACGCTTAACGACTGAGCCACCCAGGCACCCCAAAGACAGATCATCTTAAAGAGTGAGATGGTCTTATTCCGTGGGTCTCTAAGACATGTGCTACATTTAAATGTGTTTAAAATAACTAAAAGTGTATGTATACTTTTGTATATGGAACATCTCTTTTGCTTTTTTTTTTTTCTTTTCCTGCCGTTGACATTTTGACGAACTCAGGCCTGTCAGCTTGTAGAGCGCCCCGCACTCTGACTTTGTCCCATTGTCTAGCCCTGGGTAGATGCAGGATGAACATTTTTGGTAAGAATTCTCTGTATATGGGGTATGGTGTCCTTCTCAGTGTATCACGTCGGGAGGCACATGAGTGCCAGTGTGTTCTATAATTCCTTTGACCTGTTGGTTACGGTATAGCCACTGGACTGATGCTTTGTACCTGTGTGACTATCCCGCTTCCCAACAGGCTTTTGCCCTGTGTGGCTTTAGCGCCTGGAGATCATCCTTCCCTAGATCCGTTTGCAAAATGGTGATTTTCCTATTTAATCTCTTTTACATTAGCTGGCATTCCTCTCTAAAAAAAGAGTGCTTCTGCCCCATTTAGTATCACTAGGGATTCTTTTTTTGTCTATTCATCATCATTTTTTTTAATGCTCAAATTGTCCTAATTTTGGCCATGAAAGCCCATTCACGCCGACATGCTCCCTAATGACTTGCCGGACTCAGCTTGCCTTGTTCTTCCCTGCAGGGTATTTCAGACTTTCAAACACCTGGGGGTTTCTCTCTCTCTAGCCTGCACCTAGTTCTTCTGTGAAATCCAGTTAGACTATCACAGTTTTCTGGCGACTATGGAGCATTGGTCTTAAAAATCTGGCGCTCCTTTGTGTCCACGCAGCACACACAGGAGGCGCCATCCCCCTGCCAGACCTGGGCCCGGCAGCCGTGAGCTCCTGGAAGTCAGCAGACCCATGCGGAGCTCTTCTCTGAGCTTGTCCGGATTAATTCACATTGTCAGCTAGAGCTGATGAATTGACAGTGAGACACAAAACATGGGGACATAAAGGAACCTATTTTGGGTGAACGACATTTTCCTTTGGGGAGAAATATAATCTTTATTCTTCAGGTTTATAAAAGTTTGAGAAAGGCATTGTAAACAGAATGACCTAGACCAAAGTGTGACTGCAGATGTGCTAACTGGTGGTCGGAGTGTAAGCAGTTTCATCTAGGGTAGTTGTTTCTGGCAAAGTTGATCACTTCTTTTACATTTGAGACTTTCTTTGGTCAGTGCACCTCCAGAAGGAATGGGATCAGGCCCTGTGGCGTCCGTAGGACCAGACCTGCGCATTGAGGTGACCACACACCACGAGGCCAGCAGCGTTGTCAGCCTGCCCTTTGGAATGCCTTCTCCGTCTGCTCCTTCACTGTGAATCCCACCCACATCCAGTGGGTTCACAGGAGGTTAATATGGAGGTTGAGGCCTTAAGGGGGGCTTTTGCTACCATTTACACATTTTCTGCACCCTTCTGCCAGAAAGGTGCTGGAAACCACACTTACCTGCGTGAGAAACTAAAAGCTTGTGCCTCATTTGCCAAGATGGCAGAAGGATTGGCTTTAACTAGAAAATTGTTTCTTTTCCCTGCTCAGTTTGAAGCACTATTTTTTTTTCTTTTTTTCCCTTTTATTATGTTATGTTAATCACCATGCATTACACCATTAGTTTCTGATGTAGTGTTCCATGATTCATTGTTTGCGTATAACACGCAGTGCTCCATTCAGTACGTGTCCTCTTTAATACCTATCACCAGGCTAACACATCCCCCCACCCCCTCCCCTCTAGAACCCTCAGTTTGTTTCTCAGAGTCCATAGCCTCTCATGGTTCGTCTCCCCCTCCGATTTCCCCCCCTTCATTTTTCCCTTCCTGCTATCTTCTTCTTCTTCTTCTTTTTTTTTTTTTTTTAACATATAATGTATTATTTGTTTCAGAGGTACAGGTCTGTGATTCAACAGTCTTACACAATTCACAGCGCTCACCATAGCACATACCCTCCCCAATGTCCATCACCCAGCCACCCCATCCCTCCCACCCCCCACCTCTCCAGCAACCCTCAGTTTGTTTCCTGAGATTAAGAATTCCTCATATCAGTGAGGTCATATGATACATGTCTTTCTCTGATTGACTTATTTCGCTCAGCATAATACCCTCCAGTTCCAACCACGTCGTTGCAGATGGCAAGATCTCATTCCTTTTGATGGATCCATAATATTCCATTGTATATATATACCACTTCTTCTTTATCCATTCACGTGTCGATGGACATCTTGGCTCTTTCCACAGTTTGGCTATTGTGGACATTGCTGCTATAAACATCGGGGTGCACGTACCTCTTCGGATCCCTACTTTTGTATCTTTGGGGTAAATACCCAGTAGTGAAGCACTATTTTTTAATCACTTTGCAGACCATTTAATTGCTGTTACTGTTATTAACACCACCACGAGCATTTCGAACCAGTCTAACTGAACTAAGAATATTTGCTTTCTAGTATGTCACAGACAAGATGAATATCTGCCTCACAGGGTGGCTGAGAGGCAGGTGAGATCAGGCCCAGAAAGTTCCTAGTGCAACAACACCTGGTACAGGATAAGAGCTCAGAAAACATCGGTTTTGATTACGGAACATATTTGGTCGCTCTGATGATCTGGCCTTGGAACGCTGCAGAATAATTCCACTTACTTCAGTCATTGGAAATCTCCTGGCTGTCTGCTATAATGGATAAGTTACAGGTGGGTGTCAGAGGGCACATGGGACTGGCCTTTCTCCTCATAGAGGAGGGCAAGTTCGCCAGAATGCTGCTTTCCTTGCTGTGAAAGCCGCACGCGGATCAATTCGAAACCGTTTCTAGTTTTAATGTTTTCCTTGCATACTGATCGTATCTGCAGCGAGATTGGGCTGCAAACATATTATCAGTTATAAACCCTTTGACGGTGACCGGGGAGCATTTTCACTGCTCTAATTGAGGAGTAGGAAGTTCTGGTTTTAAGAACGCGGCTCTCTCTGATTCACACCGAGAGGTGTTACAATCCCACAAGTCTGCCAGTCCTCCCAATCACAGGGCTCTGTGGTGGCAGCTATGCTGGTTATCACCCTTTCCTGACTGCACACCAGGATGGTTTGACATCTTTACTCATCCGTATAATCAGAGAAAATCAAGTTGTTGGCTCTTAATGAGATGCCTTTAGGCTGCGTCTATAGAATGCCAATTATGCAGCTGGAAATGGGGGGGGGGGAAGGTCAATTATCTTATTTTTCCCCAAGACTTTAATGAAATCTGATATTTGCATTAATATTGTGACACATGCTGTCCTGGGGAACATCTCAGGCTTTTGTTTGGTGACTTAATCCTCCCGGTATGTTCACTTTTCAATCTTCACCCAGGCAGCTGACATTCCAGAAGCACAGCTTTTCTCTGTTGTGACAGCTCCTGGAGGTGAATGGAAGGTGGGGCTTTTTTTTTTCCCCTTGAGATGACACCTTCTCATTCTTACTCCTACTCATTATTCTCTTGCATTCCTGAAATAGCTTAGGCGGCCTTTAGGTCAAAGTGGCATTCCCACCCCCAGAAAAGAGAGAAGGAGCCCAGACCGAGCCCTGAGCACTGACCTGGGTGGATGGCCCCTGCCCATTTGCAGAGTTGGTGGCCAGTCCATGAACCCTGCTCCTTCCTCACCACTGCATGGGAGACAAGGCATGGTTGCCAGGGTTGTAGGGCTGTATTTCCCTCAGAATGTGGTATTCCTCTTGGAACATGCATTCTTCCTTCAGCCAGAGTCTGGGAAACAACATATGGTATGCTCCAAAGAGGTGACTGGGGGGTAGTTTCAAAAGGGATGTATTTTTACCAAGAAGTGGGCAGGATGGGGAACCAAGAAGAGGTGCGAAAGCTTTCAGAGAGTAGCCGTGGCAAGGGGCCATCACCACCCCTCTGCCTAAGAGAGCAAGGAGGGGCAGGGACACCCCAACACTGAGCTATTGGGCTATGGAGGGGGACTTGGTGGAAGCTCTGGGCCAGGAGAGAATGAGGGGGAAATAAGTGTCATGGTCTCTCAACCCTTAATCTCCTGCCATTGGCCAAATCCACCAGGAAGCCAAAGGCCAAGGGAGCTGGATCTGGCCTTTTAAGGCATATAGCAAGAGTGGGGTGCCTGTAGGTTGTGGGTCAGGAGGAACGGAGGGAGAATTGCCAGCACATTCAGTTTTCCTTTTTTTAACACAGAACAAAGCTTGTTTCCTTTGTTTTACAGAAATGGATACTTTGGAAGCCCAGGAAAAATAAATGCTGCCAATAATTAGGTACTGTTTAGAGACTCATTAGAACCAGACTTTGCACCAGGAGAGAGATGTGGCCTGACCATTTACTGTTCCCTACATTTATTTTGATTAACATTTCTTTATTTCTTTAATTTTATTTTTAAAATATCCTATTAATATTTAACTATACCCAGTATTGGATCATTTTGTTCTGTTATGATTCACACAATGGGAAGAGAATTTCTTTTCTTTTTTAGAGAGAGAAGGGGAGGGGGGAAGGGGGAGGGCCAGAAGGAGAAGGAGAGAGAGAATCTTAAGCAGGTTCCACACATGCCCAGCATGGAGCCCGACGCGGGGCTTGATCTCATGACCCTGAGATTGTGACCTGAGCCGAAATCAAGAGTCAGACACTGAACTGACTGAGTCACCCAGGCATCCTGGGAAAAGAATTTCTAAAGGCTTTTCCTCTCATGATTGCTGGAGTGGTAGATTAAGGGAAATACCTTGAGTTTTTTCAGCTTTTGAGAAGGTCATTATTGACTCCCTGCGTCTTCCCATTTCGTGGCTGGGCTGGAGAGGGACAGAGCAGCACATAACTACAGTTGCTTTGTTGCTGAAAGGCACAGCACATTGGTCACCAAGAGAAAGACCTTCTTTCATTTACCATGCACAACCCCCCCCGGCTAGAGCTGTCAGTGAATGGAACGTATGAGATGACATGGGTGTGCAGTCACGAGATTTGTTACCTGCACAGACTTCTGCAGAATGAAGAAGAGAAACCTGTGTGTGCCATACCCAGATGCTGCTCAGAGTCTCAGTGTGAAACCTGATGTCCTCCAAACTCAGACTTCAGTGGAGCCTTCCATACTGTGCTCCCAAGTGGAGCTTGCTTCAAGACATGCTGTTCTGTCCTTGCTAACTATTTTACTCCACTTATATATGGTCTTTGTGGTCATAATAGCATTAGGATTGTACTGATTTGAACTTGTCGGCTCCCTGGCCTCAGGACACTCTGCATTCTTGGCTCACCATACTTTAATGGTTTAAATGTGTATTCCTTATTTTGTCCACTTTTCTACAAGATTCTGTAGAGACCTGTTCATTCAGTATATATTGGGCACCCACTCTACATCACCCACTATGTGTTCTGGGACATGAGGACAAGGAATGAAAAAGCCCAAATTCCTATCCTCATGGAGCTTGCATCCAGGCTGGGGGAGGGTGTGGTCAAGACAAACAGCAGATAAACACAAGTAAATGTCAAGTTTGCTAGAAAGTGATAGATGGTGTGAAAAAAGTGAACAAGATAAAGAGGTACCAGGGTGGTTTGCAAATTTAAATCAAGGTAGAAATCTTTGAGAAGGTGGTATTTTAATCACCTCTGAAGAAAGTGCAGGTGGGAGCCATGGAGATAGCTAAGGGTGAGCAGTGCAGGCAGAGGGACAGCAAACACAAAGACCCTGAGGTGGAAGCATGCTGGATGTGTGCACGGAATGGTGCAGAGTCAAGGTGGCTAGAGCAGACTGAGGGAGGAGGAGAGGAGCAGGAGGGAGGTCAGAGGGGGGAGGCAGAACCAGATCACTTAGGGCCTTGGAGACCAGTGGGGGTCTTTGGCTTTTCCTGTAGTTGGGGAGCCATTTCTTGCTCTGAGAAGTTATGTTGCCAGGGTTATGTTTTCAAAGAATCAACTGGAATGTCAGGTTGATAATACAATGAAGGGAGCAAGGGTGGAAAGTAAAGTCTTAGAGGAGACTATTAAAATGGTCCTGGCTACATTTTGAAGACAACAACAACAGGGTTTCCTGAAGGAATAGATATGGATGAGATAGAAATAGAAGAATCAAGGATTCTTGACGTGAGCAAGAGTGGGTGAGGCAGCTGGTATAGGAGGCTTTGTTGGGGAGATGATACGGTGTTCTCTCTTGAAAATATCGATTTGGAGATGCATACTAGGCATCCAAGTAGAATTAATGAGTAGGAGGCTGAAGTGTGCACTTGAAGTTCAGTTGGCAGGTTAAGGCTTGAGATCTGAACTGGGAATTCAGCATATAGAGGCTTATATTTATAGCCATGAGATGGAGGAGATCCCCTATGGAGTGAGCATGGACAGAGAGGGGCCCTACTGGGAGCCAGAAAAGGAGACTGAGGGGAGCAGCCAGCCACAGGGGAGGTGAGCCAGATGGTGTGGTCAGACATAGAAGCCCAGCACCGAGAGAGAAGGGAGTGAACAAGGAGACCGAATGCTGCCCACACATCCGGTGTCTTTGGTGACATGTACAGGAGCAGTCTCAGTGCTGGTGGGGTCAAAATTCTGATTGGAATGGGTTCAAAGAAGAAGGGAGGGCAAGAATTGGAGGCAGATCATATAGGCAACTCTTTTGAGAAGTTTTGTTACAAAAGGGTGAAGAGAAATAGTATAGTACTTCATAGGAAAAGTGGGAATAAGAAGAATTTTTGCTGGTTGGGGAAAAAAAAAACCCAAGAGTATATTTGTATAATAATGGAATTTCCATCTCTGTTCAGCTGAACGTATTGACTTCTCAGGGTCTCTTTTTTTTTTACTTAGTACATTTGTTTTACTTCATTCCACTGATGTGTCTTCCCTTCTCATCAGTAGATCAAAAGAGTCCTTATTCCTCTAGGAGACACACAGGTAGACATCCTTGAGCTCCAGTTTTGTTCTGTTCGTTGGGTGTGTGTAAACATATGGCAGTGCTCAACAGATAAGCCTGTTCTCTTACTTTGTTCCTCATAATATTTGATTGTTGTAGTCCACTGGGTAGCTATGAAGGCTATTTTGAGTTTACTGTTATTGAATTTGTTATTCAATTTACAGGACAGTGGGAGGTGTAGAATCGTTCTTTGGGGAACAAATAAGACCTCTCCTAGATTTTCTACTCCAGAAATAAGTGTTCCCCTTCAGAGCTAAATGACTGAGGTCAATTAATTTGTAGTCAAAAACATGTTCATGAGTCCTGAGTTTGCTGTTTGGCTCATCCTGTCTACTTAATACATAGTGAGTGCTATCCTTTCACCTGTGCTGTTTCAAGGTCAGGAGTTTGACCTTGGCAGCACACATGGACTCTCCGTGATCTGACATATGTGAGATATTCCTTGTTCCAGCTTGGAGCTCTGTCACATACTGGACACCCCTTGAGCTGTTTGAATCAGTGTTTTGATAATCTAGAGTCCCTAAGCATGATTTTTATTGAAAAGGACTCTAATATGCATCATAGACCATCTTATACACATTCATTGTAGTGTGATTCCTGGGATAACCACATCACACACTTTTATTCTGAAATACAATTAGGCCTTAATGAGGAATTGTTTTAGCTGTTTTGGGGGACGAGGTGTCAGTATCTCTCGTCCAAAGGTTTTCCTGGGCAGGGCTGGCTGGGGAGGGTCTGTCAGGCTCCGGGTGTGAACATTGTCAGACCCCATGGGTCTGGTTTCATGGTTCCTGAGGAGATGGACAGGGACTTTACAGAGTTGTGGCTTAGCCAATGAGATGATCCCCCAACTGTCCAGAGCCTCCATGTGGGGTGCTACAGACTGCATGTTTGTGTCTCCCCAAATTCATATGTTGAAGCACTAATTAGGTTTAGATGAGGTGATGGGGTTAAAGCCTCCATGATAGATTTAGCACCCTTATAATAAAAGGAAGAGCTCAGAGCCCTCCCCCACAGTGAGGTGTGGCCAGGAATAGGGCTCTCCAGACAGACACTGAATCTGATGGCACCTTGACCTTGGATCTCTAGCCTCCAGAACTGTGAGAAATAAATATTTGTTCTTTAAGCTGTTAAGTCTATGTATTTTGTTACAGCAGCCTGAAATCACTACAAGGAGGAATGCTTATGTCTCCATTAAGTCAAACTTTAGGGAAAGAAGGCACCTTTCAACCAGCCAGGGTCTAATGAATATATTTAAAAATTAGCTACCTTAACATAGGACCCTGTTTGAAGGGGCTCTACTGGGACAAATCTGGGACAGTTTGAGTACCAAAACATGTGAGGATAGGAATAAAGTATAAAAAGTAAGAATCCATGGGGCGCCTGGGTGGCTCAGTTGGTTAAGCGACTGCCTTCGGCTCAGGTCATGATCCTGGAGTCCCGGGATCGAGTCCCGCATCGGGCTCCCTGCTCGGCAGGGAGCCTGCTTCTCCCTCTGACCCTCCCCCCTCTCATGTGCTCTCTCTGTCTCAAATAAATAAATAAAAAAATCTTAAAAAAAAAAAAAGTAAGAATCCATGATCCCATGCTTATAATAAATAGATAAACCAGTTTATAATAAATAGATAAACCAGGAAAGAAACAAATCTGGGAGGAGGGAAGGCTCTTGCTTACATTTGAATGCTGAGTACTGATTGGTTATTGTAGAAAAGGTGCTGAATTAGGAAAAATCATAATTTTGCAGTCATCACAGTAAGGATTGAATCAGGTGAAAGTTACCAGTAGGTGCAAAATCCAGGGATAGATTTGATGAGGAAGAGGATATTTGTCTGCTCTTAAACTATCTCCCCATAAATTGCTTCTAAGTAGCAAGAGAAACAAAAGTAACTAAGTGGATAAATCCAACAACATATTTACTGAAATCACCTTGATCAAAGTGAACATCACCGATGAGACCAGGTGGTCACAGTACCCTGCAGACGTGATACTCCAGAAGGCACTTTTGCCTCCATGGTGTTCTCACCAGGAGGACGCAACCCAAATCTAATTATAAGGAAGCACCAGAAAACCCCAAACAAGGACTTGCATCAGAAATCAGCATCAAAAATGCTGATGTCATGAGCAACAGGAAGGTTGACGAGCTGCCCCAGAGTAGAGGAGACTGGGAAGACGGTACAGGTAAGCACAGATCTTGACTTATGTAAGTTTGAAATTGCTTCCAAAGAAAAGTTAAAGATCCTTTGTTGAAGGCTTGATTGATCCACCCATTCATGCAGAATTCATTGAGCATGGGTTTCCCAGGCAGTGAGGCATGCAGACAAACCCCTGGTTCTCAGGAAGCTTCTGCTCTAGGGGGAGATGACAGAATAGAGGAATACACAAAGATACACAAGAAGGTGTCAGATGGTAATCGATGTTCAGAGAAGGGAAACCGGGTCATAAGGTGGTGATGGGGGTCAATGGGAGGGGTCCTATTTATATCAAGGGCCATGGAGGGAATGGTAACTTGATTGCGGGAAGGAGTCAGTCCTATATCTGCCCAGGGAAGAACTTTCCAGGCTGAAGGACCAGCCACTGCAGAGGTCCATTGGCAGGAGGGAGATGGCATGCTTGAGGAACAGAAAAGGACACTGTGACCAGGGGTTAGGGACAGGGACAAGGATTTGGAACCTGGGGCAGGGCAGGACCATCTAGGGCCTTGTTGGCCATAGTAGGGATCTCGGATTTGATTCTAAATAGGAGGGGGATCCAATGGTTGGTTGAAAGAATGGAAGTGACATTAATGAATTCATGTTTGCAAAGATCACTCTGGTTACCTCATGGAGTATTACTTGTAGGGGGATGCTGATTGGGGAGGAAGCCTCCACGAGGGACCCAGAGAGGCAGTGCCCTCTCTGGCCCCCACTGCTGTGAACATCTATGGGACTCCAGGGTGTCTGTAGGAGCACACTGTCTCTTTTTTGTCTTTAATACCAAAACAGATCTTTAGTGCACTCAGTGCTTCTCAGCAACTCTAAAAATTGACCAGATTTCTTTTTCCAACATTATTTTGACACATGCCAAGAATGACAAAAATGTATCTCTCTTCATTTTTTTTTGCTCTTGAGCTACTTTCAGGCCTGAGTGTTGGGGAATAATAAATAGAAACCCTGAACAGGACTAAAGAGGCCCCATTCCATGGGGAGAAAACCACTATGAGGTTCCAGAGAAGTATTTGGGGGTCTCACCAGAGCCCCAGAAATAGGAGGAGGTGTCAAGGGGACATCAGCCCCGTGACCACTGTGGCGCTACCTGGAATATTGTAAAAGAAATAAAGACTGTAGTTTTCTTGCTCATGGATTCCCACCACTGCTTCTGCCATCTGCCACCAGCCACCATTTCTGGAGTTTGGAATTCTGTAGTCCAGAGAGGACACAGAATAGCCCTGTTTCCCTTCCTGGTATCCAGTGAACTGTGGTTTTTCTTTAGCAGACTGAAGGGGCCCAGGGATGGGGTTCTTGTAGCTCTTAGGTGGATGTTTTGTTGAGGCGCCATCCTGCCAGAAAGCAGAATCATGAGGCTTAGGGAAAGGGCCCTTCAATGCAATGATTGATTCTTTAAAGATTGGGCAGACTCTTTTTAAGACCCTCATAAGACCCCAAACTTCAGGCTGTGTGTGTGTGTGTGCATGTCTGTGTGTCTAGGGTTTGGGCGGATGCACGGTGGGACAGTGGATGTCCCTAGAAAAACATTTACCTGTGATGTCAACAGTTCTGGTAGATCTTGTGATGGCTATACAGAGGGGTGCCCTTTTATCTTCCCTCTGGATGTGTTTGGCTGCTCTATGGCACTCTTCCACTCTACAGGGAGCTCCAATTAGGGTCTGGGAAGCAGATTCTGGTGGGGGCTTAAATGGCTCCAAACAGATTCTAAGTGACTGGGGGAAGGTGGGAGGCTATTGCAAAGAGCAGTGTGGGAAGAGGAGGGAAGTATTTTACCAAAGTGGTTTGTGGCATCAGTAAGAATCAGAGAACTAGGGAGGAATGGAATTTTTAAAAAGAATACATTTTTGTGTGTGAATTTGCATTTTGTTGAGCAAACAAAATGTTCCTGAGTCCAGTCTTCGTGATTTTTTTTGCAGTATAAATAGATAAATCAATAATTGAACATGGTAATTTTTTGAAAAATGGAAAGGAAGAAAGCAATACTAGTATAACTATTGCTTATTTTCTCTATGCTCAGTGATAGTAAGTGATCCTTCCGTGAATGTGACTTTGATTTTTGGATGTAGCCATCAGGTCGTCAAGCAGGAATAATGTGTGTGAGAGAGCTGACTGCCTATTACCATTTTGGAGAATGAAGACAAGAGAGATAGTCGTACAACCCTATGAATATACTAAAACATGTTGAACTACACATTTTAAATGGGTGAATTATATGATATGTGAATTATATCTGAATACAGCTGTTAGAAAAAATAGCCAAAGAGAAGTAGACAGGCAGACAGGTTTCACTATGAAGAAATCAAATTTTAAAAAGCCATACAGGAAACAGAATTTACAAATGAGTACTCATCATCTCCATGGGACTTGGACAACTAATCTTAATGATTTGATGTGGGCCCAAAGGTCCTTAAGCTGGATGGTGGGAAAGCTTTCAAACCAGGGACATATTGCCTTCTGTATTCTCAGTGGGGTCAAATGTCTTTGGAGGATGGTTTGGTTTTTGGAAACAGCTAAAAATGACTCAAAGGTAGGTTTAGTAATTAAGCAAATGATGAAGCTGAGAGAAATATCAACACAGTAAAAATAAAAATAATAAAGAATGCTATAAAGTAAGATGACATTTTCTTTTGGGAGCTCCCATTTATTGACTCTATCAATGACCATCTTTTTCACCAGTGAAATTAACAGGTTTTCAAACACCAACATTGTAGGACAAGGGAAATGTGATTGTCTTATGATTTGTGAACTCTTGTAGTTAATTGTCTTGGTTGGGTTCCTCTGGAAGCCAGCCCGGTCAAGCCAGTGACGGAAGTGTTCACGGCAGGTGATCACTGTGGGCATATGGGACTCCCTTGTCACCAGGAACATTCCTCAGAGTTGCCCAACCTAGGAAGTGAGGAAGATGGGGTGTTTGCCTACTGATTCTCATCTGTCACTTGTTGAGAACTGCTTCTTGTTGGCTAGAATTTGTTTGCTGGAATACCCTGCACTTAGGCTGAGTGTGCTCTTCTAGAGAGAAACAACACTCAGAACACTCAGGCAGAGTTGGAATTGTTAGTAGCATCTACTACTTTAGTCTAAATCAGTGCTGTTCAATAGCATCTTCTTCAGTGATGGACATGTTCTGTAAGCTGGACTGTATAATACAGTAAGATAGCCACTAGACACTTTAAAATTGACTAATGTGACTTAGGTTTGCTTCATTCCCAAAGCTTCATTTCCTAGCTTGTTTCTACTAAAGGTAAAGATTGTATATTTATTGTCTTCTTTATAAAGCTAAACAGCAATAGCAGAAGATATACAGATACTTGACTTTAATAATTCATATAGATGAAAGGCACGATGTCTGCAGTGACCAGTGTGGCTAGTGGCTACCAGCCTGGGCAGTGCAAGTCTAAATAGAATATTAGAAAATGAACCTCTCAAAGTCTCCTAGTCTCAAAGTCTCAAAATTCGGTATCAAGAGGACTAGAATAAAATGAGTGGTATGTTTTATCTAAAGATATATTTTAATGGACTCTTTAAGTCTCTAGTCTGCGCTTTGGCTGAACAGATTTTCAGCTGCTCTTAGCAGATAGGTAGGACTCTGTGTGCTCAGCCACAGATAGTTGCTAATTAAGGCAGTTCACATTTTTTCAGTGCCTGCTGTAGGAAAGTTCTGTGTCTCTGCATCCTAGCTCTGAGGGGCAACTAACATGCTAGAGCCTTTGCTGATAGGAATCCGTGCTGCAGGAATGCCCATGTGCTTGCTCAGGTAAATATTGTTGCAAGGGGGTTAATGGAATTATTCATTTGGTTTGATACTTATAATTGAAAAAAAGTCATTTGGTTGGATGCTTGTAATTGAAACAAAGTGGTTAGGTAATTTTGATTAGTCTTTTCTAGCTTCATTGTATTGACCAGCTTTTTACTTTGGGGATGATATGTTTGAAGATATCAATCAGATCACTGGGTTATAAAGGCATTCAGAAGATTATTCACACCTGTGTCTGAAAAGCAGCCTGAATCATCAACAATTAATTGTTATTGAAAACAGGTAGTGGCATTATGGAAAGTAAATGACAGATGTGTGGGACACCTGACTTACTGCATTTTTCTCCCTTCCTTTGCCCAAGGCAGACATGGCTAATCAATCACCGTGCTCTTTCTTGTGGACCCGAAATACAGCCTCTGGGTCTTTTCATAACACAATGCTCCTGGCATATACTGCAAGTCAACTAAGATTAGCATGTTCGGTAAGAAATAATGAGTCATTTCTGTCCTACCTGATAGAAAAGAGTGGGTGATTCAGGTATCATTTACATCTATGAGACTTAAACATACTTGTTGTTTTTTCTTTTTGATCCTCGGGATTAAAGAAACTAACATTATAATCTGTTCCCCTCCCCTGTCCCTGCCCCTGGCTCTATCCCTTAGGCCAGGGCTCAGCAAACTACCTCTGTTTTTGTAAAGAAGATTTTACTGGACACAGCCACACCAACTGTTTGTGTTGTCCATGGCTGCTTTTTTGGTACAGTAGTTCATTTGAGACTGTATGGCCTGCAAAACCTAAAATATGTATTTTCTGCCCCTTTATAGAAAATGTGATGCTGTATTAGACTCTTCTTTTGACTTTTGTACAGGGAGAAGACCTCTCCTTCCCATCTTCCCAGAGTTAGATTAGCCTGTGCTTGTCCCCTCCTGCACTGGGTGAAGCTGGTGAAGCTTATTGCTCATGCAACTTCCAATCTGTAATATGTATATGAAATTGATATATGGCCAGGGTGCGAACTTGTTAACCCCAGCACATCATAATTAATTACAGAGATAGAACTTCTTAAGCACACTCTGTGAGGATGTGAACTTGGGATAAGTTGGCCTTGGGGTCGCATTTTGGATCTGCCACTTAGTGTGTGGCCTTGGTCGAGTTAGCCTGAGTATCTGTTCCCTCATATGAATATGATAGTATTTTTTTTTAAAGATTTTCTTTATTTGAGAGAGCAAGACAGAGCAGAGAGAGAGCACAAACAGTAGGGAGGGTCAGAGGGAGAGGGAGAAGCAGGCCTCCTGCTGAGCAAGGAGCCCGATGCGGGACTCGATCCCAGGACCCTGGCTGGGATCATGACCTGAGCCGAAGGCAGATGCCTAACCGACTGAGCCACCCAGGCGCCCTTAATATAATAGTATTAAATCACAGTCCTTGTTGTGGCTGTAGAGATAACATTGCAGCGAGGATGAAATAAGAAAATGCACTAAAACATGCTATCCTAGTGCCTTGCACATGTTCATAGTCCATAAGTAGTAGCTTTTCTTGCAGCAGCATGTTTTAGTAAATAAGGGGTTGGACTAGGAGAATGGCTTCTTCAGAACAAGCTCATCTGTCATATGAGAATCTTGGGAAAGAGTCTCCATTTGTATTTTGGGAACCCTATTGTGTCAGTTGACTATAGCTGTGTAACAAGCCATCCTAAAACTCAGTTGTTTAAAACAATAACAATTTAAAGATTTTATTTATTTATTTATTTGAGAGAGAGAGAGAGAGAGAGCATGCACAAGTAGGGGGAGAGGCAGAGGGAGAGGGAGAAGCAGGCTCCCCATTGAGCAGGGAGCCTGACATGGGGCTCAATCCCAGGATCCCGGGATCTTGACCCAAGCTGAAGCTGAAGGCAGATGCTTAACCGACTGAGCCACCCAGGCACCCAACAATAAGCATTTAACTATGGCTCATGAGTCTGTGGGCCAGCTGAGTAGTTATGCTAGATCAGGCTCAACTGATCTCAGCTGAGTTGGTTCTTGTGTCCGTGATCATTGGTGGTCAGCGGGCCTGGGGTGGGGGCTGCTGGACTAGGATGGCCTCATGTGTGTTGACACCTATGCTGAGAAGTGGCACAGCATCATTTCCACCACATTCTCTTGGTCACATCAAGTCACAAGGGCAGCCCACATTTAAAGGATGGCTCTACCAAAAGATGGAATGAGCTGAAACATCTGATTGCAAGGTGCATGGAAAGGGATGAATGAAGAACTGGGGTATTTTTTTTTTTTGCAATTGATCTATCATGTTGGCTACTTCAAGATGATAAAAAATAAATCAAGAAATTGCAGACATTGTGCCTTTCATTCATACGAATTTTTAAAGTCAAGTATCCACATATTTGCAGCTACTACTACTTAGGTTGATAAAGAATATAATGAATTTACAATTTTTACCTTTGATAGATGCTAGGAAACAAAGCTTTTGATTAGGAAGTTCCACATGAGAAACCCAGGATTTTCCTTGCCACATCATCTTTGCTACAGACTTTGGCCAGTGGAGCCTTTGAAGAGACAGGATGTTAATTTGGGGCTTGCCTCCCACAGTTTGTCTGTCATATAATAGGGTCAACAATCCTCAGAGCCTGTTGGCTCATTGTGTATCATATTTCTCTGACATTTTAGTAAGCACTGCAGCCCTTAGGTTCTTTTATGAAGGCGCCATCAAGCTCCCTGCTTCTCAGACTTAAGGAACTCCCAGAGGCCATGTCTGCACATTGCCATTAGGGCCACTCGAGAAGCAAAAATCGTGGCTGGACAGTGCACTGTTTTGGCCTCTGGGGTCAGGCCACCCTGGATGCCTTGGTGGTTTGATCTCATTGGCTATTCAATTTCAGTTTGGGTTTGGGCTTGGGCTCTGGAGCCCAACGGAACATGGAAACCTGGCTCCATCACTGTAGGTGTGACCTTGGGCAAGATGCTGAGCTGGAGAGCTGCAGGTTTTACATTAATATGATGGGAGCATCATGGCACTTATGATATGGGGCTGCAGAGATGATGCAAGCTAAAGCTTGCAAGGCATCTGACTTCAGTTTGTGGAATAAACACACACTTGGCGACAGCTCTTATTATCAAGATTATTTTTAGGGGTCTGACTCCACTGTAGTGTGAGCCCCTTGGTGATTTTTGAATCTGAGTTACATGCCCAATTTTGCCTCTTCGAAGGGGTCTTCACCGCCTTTCTCTGGCTGGCTCTGGAAGGCCCCGTTTGAGTGGAAACATCCATGGGTTGCCATGAAGATGTCATTTTTTGATTCGCACAGGGACTTTCCACGTTTCGAAGGGGATAGCTTCTCCTCAGCACAGGGACTCTTGCCAAGCTTCGAAAGAGCTATAAACTTGCTGAATCGTGGAAAGGCATTCTTGGACACAGAGCTTCCAACAAACCAGTCCCTGTTTGTAATTAATTTGAATGCTTCCAGAGCTTCATGTTATACCCTCCCTGTTGTATTTCCATGGGGAGTTCATTGGGCCATAGCTATGGTTTGGAAAACCATGCACAGCCCTCGTTTTTATCGTGTGGGCTACATTTTAATGGAGGGCAGTAATTTTTTTTTGTCTGTACCTGTTTTCATTTGTCTTTTTTTTACCTGCTCAGCATCTGTGTGGCTATTCGCCCTGCAGAACGAAGCTTGTAAATAAATACACTCAATGAAGAATACCATGAGAATATTCATTCATAAAATATCTCTGAGTCCATATAACAATTTATAGGATAACTGAATATCAGTTCACTTATTTAGCCATTCAGAAATTCTGCTATTTGCTGTTTTATAAGGAAAAGTAATAGGAACAGGTTAGGAAAACGGAACCTAAGGTATGGCAGTGTTGGAAGAAGCAGAAATTGTTAAACAAATACTGGAGTTCACATTTCACTTGGCTCCCACGTGGTGTTCCAGAGAGGCCCCACCCTGACCTACCTGCTGGGTAGAACTGTGTTCTTAACACGGGGCCATGAGGTTTGCCAAGTGCTGAGGGCTGAAGGCCAGCAACCAAGTGCAGGGAAGAAGACAGAGCTGAGCTGGGGATAGCCCTTGGCAGGTCCTGACCATGAGCCGGGTCACTCAGCTGCAACTCTGAGGTGGTGACACTTGAAGTGTGTGATCAGTCATGTTTAGGCAACAGTAGATTGGGTACAGGGAGGCAGAGGAGTTCCAAGTGGGAAAAAAAAGTGAGTTTTGTATAATCTCCACAGGACTTTCTTGTGAGGGTTTGTGAGGCAAGGGGTTTTGACGAAGGGGTGTTCCAGCCAGGACCTCACACCCTTGCATGCGCTTTGCAGCCTGTCTCTGTCAGTGGGACTTGGGGCATGTGCATGACCCAGGGGGATGGTCTCAGATCTCTACATTTAGGAAGGTGTTATGGGTGGAATTGTATCTCTCCGTCAAATAGATATGCTGGCTTCCTAATCCCTAATACCTCGGTATGTAATTTATTGGGAGATAGGTTTTTTTTTTTTCCTCCAGAGGTGATCAAGTTAAAATGAGATCATCAGGGCAGGCCTTAATACAGTATGATGGGTATCCTTGTAAAATGGGGGCATTTGGACATAGACACACTCAGGAAGAATACCATGTGAAGATTAAGAAAGAGATAGGGGTGATGATTCTCCAAGCCAAGAATGCCAGAGATTGACAGCAGAGCACCAGAAGCAAGGCAAGCAGCGTGGAACAGGTTCTCCCTCAGAACCCTCCAGAAGAATCCACCCCGCCAACACCATGATCTTTGACTTCTAGCCTCTAGGGTTGTGACACAATAAATTTCGATTATGTAAGATACCCCATTTATGGTACCTTGTTGAGGCAGCCCTAGCAAATAATACAGCTAGCATTTGGTGACAGAGGGCATGGATATTCTCACCCCCACAGCCTGCTTACTTCCCCCCTCTCCCCACAGCCTGTGCAGGGAGCACGAGTGGTGGGGGGCGAGCAGTGACGGGGCTAGGGGACCAGGGATTTCCAGGTCCTCTCAAACGAGGCTGGGAACCACTTGGCAACTGAGACTTGTGTGTTTCTAATAAACATCCAGAAATAATGTGATGAGGTCCCGATTTCTGCCTCTTGTCATCTCGATTTTCTGTTTGTAATAATAATAGTAATGTAAAAAGTGCAGTTGTAAGGTGTGATTCAGTGAGGGGCTTGTTAGTGCATTGGGTAATTGGTATGCAGGCCACACTTAGTCTTCACTCCCACTGAATGATGGTTTTATGGGCCCTTTTTTCTTGAAGGGGAGCTGAGGCTCCAGAGGGTAAGGGAACTGGCACAAGGTGAATGATAGGATGAGAGTTCTAGTCCAGGACCCTGGACTTGCAGGGTTGAGGACCTCCCCACTATTCTGTAGGATGAGGGCACTATTCCCCAGCTGGGGTCACCTGGAGAGTTCTGAAGGTACGCCTGGATCACTCCCAGAGGGGCTCATGTAATTGGTCTGGGAAGTTGGCCTGTGAATGGAGTTTTTTCAAATCTCCCAGCTTGAGATGCACCACGATAGGCAAACGAACAAAGCATTTTAGGTTGAAAATTTTAAGTTGGCTTATGGAGACGTTCTCAACAGAAGTTGCTGAGAATCACCTTCAAAATTTTTCCTTGAATACAGATTCTTGGGCCCCACCCAGGCGCACTAGATTAAAATTTCTTGGTGTGGAGTCCGGGAGTCTGTATTTTATGAATGCTCCAAAGGTCATTCAAGGATCATACAGGTTTGGGATCTAGACTTTGTTCTAGAGGGATGCTAGGCCATGAAGGGCTCTGTTGTCTTCCCAGAAAGCCAGTGCTGTAACATCCTACCTAGTGACCTAGGGAGCATGGCCATCTGTTCCCTTCAAACACTCTAACGGTAGATGTTACAGTGTCACGCTAGAAAGGACTTAAAGATGGAGTAAATCCGCCTTCACTCAGTAACTGGGAGAAACTCCCCTTCACCCAGGAACCGTGCTTTGGAATTCGACAGCTTTGTTCAGTGGATGCAGTTTCCAGTCCATAAGAAAGCCCTAGAAGGCAGCCTTCTTTGAAGTCATGTGGCAGGTTTTTTTATTCTATAAATGAAGAAACTAAAGCCCGTAGAGGATGTGGCTCTCATCCAACCCCTGTGAAGAAAGGTGGGTGTAGGACTGGAGTCTCCTAATGCCAGCTGTGACATTCTTCTCCCAGTGTCTCTGTTCCTGACCCTGCACACATCTAGCTGCAATTCACTGGTCACATCTCCGAGAGATCTGTGTTCTGGATAGGGGCCTTCCTGCAGGAGTCACAGGAAAGCTGTTTTTGGTGAGGAGCTGTGCTAGAACCTGGAGGAATCTGCCCAACAAGAGCAAAAACACACTCCACACTTTGTGGCTTAGGTCAGAGGGAGTCCGTGTTTCCATTCAGGATGTTCTGTAGAATGAATGATATGACCTTCCCTGGAAGGTTGCCCACACCACCTGGAGAGTCTCCTGAGTCTGCATCCTATAGACCTGTGCATGTCATCTTGTATGTATCAGGGACCCACTGTCCTAGGGTGGTTCACTGTTCCCTGTGTGAAGATAGCATCACGTGATGGAAATGAGCACAACACTTGGGCTTGGGATCCTAAGGTTTAAGTCCCAGCTCCACCCCTTAACTGCACTGGATAAACTCATTAGACTTGCTGGGCTTCCATTTTCTCATCTCTAATAATATCTGCTTTGGGGTATAGTGAGCATCAAAAGCACTTTAAAGCTTTATAAAATATTAGTTATTACTGTTGTTATTACTATTATTGGAATGTTAGTCTGCATTAGGTTTATATGGAAATTCAAGGTAGGACATCAACTTTGGTTTGTACCTACCAGAACAATTAAGTACCAATTTCTATTTGTGGGCCTGGTTTTCTCTTACCAGCCTCCAGATGATTTACTAATATAATGCCTTATACAGGGAATTAAGCTGATTAGCTCCCTGTCCTCCTGAAGCTTAAAATCCAAGACATAAAATACTGGCCATGGCAAAAGTGACTGGGTCATCAGCTAGAGCAAAGTCTTTATATCTTGTCAAAGCTCTGTGGGAACCTGGGACAGAGCCATGACACCTGTACTCTGCCCTAGGTATCCATCATGATAAGTTTCTGCTGAGCTGGCCATGTTAACCTTTGGACTGATTAGATGGTATGATTTATGATCATATTCAATTATAGACCAATCATACATTGGAATATTGAGTAGTCATTAAAAATTAGGTTGCTCAATATTGAGTGAGGTAGGGACATATTGACGGTGTTTTAGGTACAAAAAGCAAGTTACAGTATGGAAACATATGTATCAAATGATAAGAATGGGTTTCTTATGGCAGAAAAAGGATATTTTTATTTTCATCTTTGTATCTATTGGCATTTTTCAAGGAAATGCTAATTTGGCCTGATGAATGTAGCTTCACAAAAGAAACAACACTTGAGTTGGGTCTTAATGGATGTGTAGGAGATTGAAAAGGCAGAAGGGCCATCTTGAGAAATGGGAGTAGCATTTGTAGAGGCATAGAAGAGTGAAACCTTATGGCCTGTTCCAGAAATGATCAGCAGTTCAGGCTGGACCACATGGTCAGCAGTTTGGGGTTTGCACCAAGGTCTGGCTAGAACAAAGAGGAAGACTTGGGAGCTTTGGGAAACAATGTTGGATAAGTTTGTGAAGCCAGATTATGGAGGACCTTATAGGCCTGGTGGTAGATTTCTCACCCATAAAGGGAAAAGGGATTGGGATGTGATTTTGCAGGTGTTCTATGCCTGGTAAAAGTGTTGAAGCATAAAGGGGTTTGCACCTGCCATGTTTTTCCGAAGTTGGGTCCTGGACATCACCTGTAGCCAAAACTGATATGGAACTGTTTTGGATCTCTGTTTTGCCACAGGCATGGAAATAAGCCCTGGTTTTGGGTTGGGTTTCCCAAGAATCAGACTCTGAGAATAGGATTTAACTAGTTTATTTGGGAAATGACCCAAATAGCATTGGTACAGGAGTAGGAAGTGAGACAGGCAAGGGACGGAAGCCAATAAATGAGGTAATAATAAGTAGGTAACTTTTTTGGGCAATAGGGGTTTCACCCCCCAGGGGACCACTGGGAGTCTTCATAGAGTACATGCAAGATTGATCTCCTCAAGAGGTGAGAACACCAGAGAGCATTTAAATGAACTTCCGTATACCATTGGTTGAAGGTTACTTCTGGGGGAATTAACTCCCCAGCACTCCTGGCCTTCTCCACATAATGGGCCAAACATACTCTGTGGCCAGAGAAAGCCCTCAGACATGGAAGACTGAGTGCCAAGGGAATATGGATAGAGGACCCATTACTCCATGTCACATAGAAGGTTTAACAGTAAAATTAATGCTGATAAAGTAGATGCTCTTTCCCTAAGATCAGGAACAAGTCAAGGATGTCTGCTTTCACCATTTCTATTCAACAGTCTACTGGAAGTCCTAGCCAATGCAATAAGATAAGAAAAGGAAATAAAAGGCATATAGATTGGGAAGGAAGAAATAAAACTGTCTTTGTTCACCGATGTCATGATTGCCTGTATAGAAAATCCAAAAGAATCAATAAAAAACTCGTGGAACTTGTCAGTGATTATAGCCAAGTTGCAGGATACAAGGATACAAAAGTCAAGTGCTTTCCTATATACCATCAATGAATAATTGAAATTTGATACTAAAAATACCATTTACATTAACAGCAAAACAATGAAATACTTAGTTATAAATCTAACAACATGTGCAAGATCTATAGGAGGAAATCTAGAAAACTCTGATGAAAAGAAACAAAGAGCTGAATGCATGCGTGGAGAGCTATTACATGTTTATGGATAGGAAGGTGTAATAGTGTTAAGATGTCAGTTCTTCCCACCTTGATCCTGACTAGATTCAGTGCAATCCCAGTCAAAATCCCAGCAAGTTATTTTGTGTATATCAACAAAGTGATTCTCAAGTTTACATGGAGAGGCAAAAGACCCAGGATAGCCTACTCAGTGTTGAAAGAGAAGAACTAAGTTGGAGGACTGACACTATGGAGCTTCACTCTTACTGTAAAGCTAAAGTCATTAAGACAGTGTGATACTCTCCCGAAAGGAGCACAACGTGTGTGATTATGTGTGTTTATTTACATACATAAATAAGCTTCTGTGTTTGTTTTTTAGAGAGTGTGATATTGGTGAAGGAATAGGTAAATAGATCAATAGAACAGAATGGACAGGCAAATTGGAGGCAGCCAAGATGTCCTTCAATATGTCTGTGGATAAGCAAACTGCGGTACATCCATGTGATGGAATATTATTCAGCAATAAGAAGAAAGGGGCTGTCAAGCCACAAAAATACATGGAGGAACCTTAAAAGCATATTGCTAAGTGAAAAAAGCCAGTTTGAAAAGGCTACATACTGTATGATTCCTACTACATGACATTCTGTAAAAGGCAAAATTATGGAGAAAGTAAAAAGATCAGTGGTTGCCTGGGGTTCCAGGGGATAGAGGCAGGGACGTATAAATGGGTGCAACATTTAACCATCTTTATAAGATTTCTAGGGTGGAGGCTTGTGGGTGGCTCAGTCGGTTAAGCATCTTACTCTTGATTTTGACTCAGGTCATAATATCAGGGTTTTGAGACTGAGCCCTGCGTTGGGCTCTGCACTGGGCGTGGAGCTTGCTTAAGATTCTCTCTCCCTCTGCCTCTCCCCTACTTTGTCTCTAAAAAAAGTAAAAACAAAAAAAAAGTAAAATCTTTTAAGAAAAGATTTCTAGGGTGGTGAAACTATTCCATGTGATACTGTAATGCTGGATACATGACATTATTTGTCAGAACCCACGGAACTGTACAATATGAAGAGTGACCCCTTATGTAAACTGTGGACTTTAGATAATTATAATATATCAGTACTGGTTCATCACTTGTTACAAATGTACCACATTAATGCAAGCTGTTAATAATAGGGGAAATTGGGGTGAGGAGGGGATGTATGAGAACTCTCAATTGTTACCTTCTACTCAATTTTTTTGTAAACATAAATCTTTCTGCAAAACAGAGTCTATTAATAAAGGAGAATAAATAAAGCAAGCCATTAAGTAGATTGGTGTTTTAAAAAATATTTTTTAAAGATTTTATTTATCTGACAGAGAAAGTGCACAAGCAGGGGGAGCGGCAGGCAGAGGGAAAGGGAGAAGCAGGCTTCCCGCTGAGCAAGGAGCCTGATGTGGGGCTCCATCCCAGGACCCTGGGATCATGACCTGAGCCAAAGGCAGACTCTTAACTAACTGAGCCACCCAGGCACCCCTGGAGTTTTAAAAATATTAATATTTGTAATTATAAGTTAGAACAGTGTCCACATTTTTCCCATAAAACAATGATTGTAATGTGAAGATGAAAGGGTGACATTAAGGAGATCAGAGACACTCTGTTGGGGATGTGTATGGTGCAATAGAAGACCCCAGGCTCGGGAGTCACTCCTGCCTCAGTCCCATTCTAGCCTGTCTCTTAGCAGCAACAGGACTTCAGATAAGTGGTAACTCAGCCTCAGATTTGTCATCTGAGAGGTGGGGATGGTAAGACCTACTCTGTGGGGTGGTTGTGGAGGTAAAGGGAGGTAATGGCTGTAAAGTGGTTGGACAACTCTGCTCACAGAGCTCAGTTCCCTCCCAGCCTCGCCCAGCCTCCAGAACCTCTCAGAGTGCTGTACAGAATGTTTCACTTCAATTCCATCAAGGGCTGTGCCATCTTTGGCTTATGTTCTGTGGTGGGGCTGCCAACTGATGACAGACAGCTACTCTGGCAGGTCACAACAAAGTGGTAATTGACCTTGCTCCCCCTCCAAGACATCTGTTCAGGCTCTGCTAGAAGCCAAGGGCTCCCCATGTGGGGTTTCAGTTTCAAACTGCAGCACTCCAAACATTCTTTATGGGCTGGCAAAGGTGTTTCACACTTCAGATGGGCCTCTTGAGGACAATTTGCTTTCCACAAGGATGATTGGGAATTCCCAGCTGATTGGAAGGTTCTGTTCAGTCTCATTTTGGCACTTCAGATAGACTCTCCTGTACGTGCATACATGGCCAAATCTGGATGAGCCATCAGTATGTAGCAGGGGGTAAACTGTCACTGTATTGGAGAGTGCAGATATAGATTATTTCCATCATATCAGAAAGTTCTGTTGCGTAGCACAGGTGAGGAATATTCTGGCTCTCTCACTAGCTGCCTTTTTTTTTTAAATCCCTTGCATGCATCTGTGCCTTGCTGTTTTTGCTGCCACCACCCCAGTTCTGGCCCTCCATGCCTATTAACATATTGACAGACTGATAGAGTTGTCCTTTAGCAAGTCTGATGTCATGCTATACCTTTGGCTTCTCAGTCGACAGAGCGAGTCCTCTGCGAGTACTCAAGCCCTTACCAGGACCCCAGCTCACCTGTGACGCTTTATCTCCTCCCATTCCCCAGCATTACTCAGAGTGTGTGGCATGTATGCACCAGGTGCTTGGTATTTGGGGAGCTCATCTGTCCTCCCCGCACCTCCCCGCCTCTGTGCTAGGTGTCATTTCACTCTTCACTCTTAGAGTGATCTCCCTCCTCTCCATCTGTCCTGGCCAAAGACTTCTCCATTATGTGGCACCTTCTCAAATATCACCCACCCCTCAAAGAAGGCCTGCATGCTCACCCAAGCAGAGACAATTTGTCCCTCAGGGAAATGCTTTAGGTTTCCCTTCCTTGTGACACCTGGCACACCTTGCTTCATAGGAAATCATTTGTATGCATTACCCATCCTCACTTCCTCCTGGAAATATACCACTTTAAGGACAAGTGCTCTACACCTTTCATCTGTGTAGGCTAGCCCAGTGCTTTGCCAAGCAATGTGTATTTGGTGAATTTTAAGGCTCTCCTGTCAAGAAACATTCTCCAAAGTCACTCCTCCATGTTCTTTCCTAAACCACCATAGGAGCAAGCCAGCACACTTACATTGTCTCCATGTAGGGAGATCCTGCAGAATCTCTGTCTCAATCCCTGATCTCTCTGTCTCTAGACCAACTTTTGGCCACACTGGTCATGTGTCTCCTTTTGCGCACAAGGGGATTATATCACATACCAGGCACTATTGATGCCCAGCTTAGTCCCTCAGGCCTTAATACTTAATGTTTGTACTGCCCAAGCTTCTCATGGCTTGAATCTGAATCTCTTTGCCTGAGGGTTTTTGGAGGTTCTCCAAATCCTGGGAAAGTCACTCTGCTTCACAAAGTCAAGCGGAAGTTCCAGGGGATGAATATCCTTGGGAACTGTCCTCAGCCAAGAACTGATGTAGGTTGGTGTATAAATACCTCAACTACCTCTCCCAATGGGTGGGATGGCCCTGAAGTACATACTGTAGATGGTTTCCCAGAGGTTCCCCAGAGGATGAGTTTCAGTTGGCCATAATGTCACTAACTTGATAACTTAACCCTTTGTTGGCTGCCTTCCTTCCCTGTCCCACTTCCTCACTATCTGGGTTTCCTTTAGCTGCCTTGAGTCTTTGTCTCAGATTCTGCTTCTGGGGAACCCAAATTAAGACTGAATGACTGCAGAGTAGTCTTTATGCTGACACTCTGGCTTCTTTGGTTTTCTCATTCTTTGGTTTGCTCTAGTTGGTGTTTTGTCTACATAGTTTGTCACCTGTGAGGCAAACATCCCCAAGCTCTTAGCTGGAATGATTGCCTTACTTATGTCACAGGACTAATCCTTGTAAGTTATATGTTCAGTCAGGGACTCAGCAGGATGAAGAATGTATCTTGAGAATGTGGGCACAATTTGGCGTCTCCAGAAGTTCTGGAGAAAAGGGTGCAGAGATGTTCTTGGCTACAGTAGCTCTACCTAAAGCCAGAGATTACTGAGAGTTACCAGCTCTACTCTTTATAAGGAATGAATTCATAGCTAGGGAATTTATATATGAAAAATGGAAAATACTTTTATAATGTTAAATATAATTTTATTCTGTAGTTGGTAAAAAGAGCATTTAATTAGAATTTGGTGGAAGATATCAGAGTTACTTTGCGAAGTTTCAGACATTTCTTTTCTTTCACAGACTTATTTCTATCTGAATTTCTGATCTCTTGTCTTCTCTTTTTATTCTTTTCCTTCCTTTCTCTCTTCCTTTCTTTTTACCATTATTTGTGTTATTATATTTAGACAACATTAAGGTGTTTTTAAAAAATTCATATGCAAAGATAATTTAACTGTTTAGCATTTGAACTCGTTAGAATTTCCTAAACAACAAAAAGGACAAATTTGTGGCACACAGGCTGTCATCTCCTCTCCACGGATCTTGCCAGAGATCAATAATCAATCACAACACCCTTCTCAACCTAGAGCTCAAGGAAGCCATTGCCAATTGATTGATACTAGCATAGGAGATGAAATTTTGTAATTTAATGTGAATGATTCGGGGAGACCAATTTAGACACATAATTGATATGCCTGTTCTTTTCAGTGGTTCTTTGTTAGAAGTCAGAAAAAAAGGATGGTTCTAGGACAACTTCTCCTTGGGTTCCGTGGGTTGTGCGTCAATCTTGGGTATAGCCCTGTGCTAACTTTTTCATTAGCTTGAGAGAAATCCAAGAAAGATAAGAACCACAAGCCAAGTTTTCCACTCACCTCTGTCTGAGCTCCAGGGGTAGTTTAATAAAGACCTTTCACAGTATCTACACATGGGCTTCTTGCCCTTTCTCTCCTCCCATCGATTTTACACATATCAATGCCACTGGCATTCCCCATAAACTAGCTCCCAGGTCCCTTGGTCATCGACATCATCCCTCCTCAGATGCTGTGATGTTTGGCTGGCTCTGTGATGGTCTTTGGGGGCTCAGGTCCAGGGCTGGCCTCCATAGAGTCTGTCGAGGAAGACAGAGACTTCCCCACATTCGTACCTCACAGTCTTCCCCAGAAACCTAGTTTTGGCGACGTGAGCATCTCTAATTGCTGCTCTGCCAAGTCTACACATAGGGGTGGGCTAACTCCTTCATACATGTGGGGATCACTTCTCTTCTTGCCCACCTTTCTGCTAGACCACCTTTCTGAAATCAAAGCTTATTTTTGCTCTTCCCTCTCTGTCTTATCTCTGCATCATGGGCCAACCCATCGGACTCAGTTGCAGTGTGTTCTCTATGTCTGCATGTATGACTACATAGGACCCCCATCCCTCTGACTGTCTGGCTACTACCACCCTCTCCAGCTTCTCCTGCCTACTTGTCCTCATGTCCCAGCTTGACAAACAACTTGAAGAACTTCTCCAGTGTTTATTTGTAATCTAAGTAATTCAGCTTCTCATCAGCACTCATGTATGTATCAACAGGGGTAGTCACATTTGTCACTCCCAGCCTCCCCAAAATGCCTCTCCTGGGGTATTTGTCAGTGTCTTTTATGCCATTGACACTCTGACTAGAGGTTTAGCTTTGGGAGCTCTCTTCTGTACACATCCTAAGGCTTCTGAAAATGCCTCTTGTTTGATTGCTAAGTTAACCTGTTTCCCACAGGTGATTGGTTTGGGACAGGCTGAATGCCATCATCTGCAGAGATTCCATGGGTTTAAACCAGCACAGAATTCATGGAAAACTTCTGTGACTGTTCACCCTCCATTGACCAGAGTGTGGCTTCGGAAACTCTTATCCTTTGTGTCATTAACACATAGGGGAGAAAACGGTCCCTCCGTGTTGTGGGATTCTAGGAGCAGAGCCTGAGATGGGGATCTATGAGCATGTGTTTTACTGAGGGAGAGCTCTCAGGAGAAGTCTGCGAAAGAGGGAGAGAAGCAGGACATTGCAGGGGAAGGGGCCAGAAAGGATGTCCTATAAGGCAGGTTTAGCCTTGACCTGATCCAGTGTGGGGGAGGGTTAGTGCTGTAGCCGAAATCATACCCAGAATTGTCCCTGTTTGAGTCAAGGGGTCTTAGCTTCTGTACTAACATAAGTCACTCATTGAACACCCCTGGAGGCCTGGGGGGCCCAGACTTCCAGGGGACTGTTCTGTGGACAGAGTCCCAGCTTTAGCCCCCGCAGCTGGAGGGACACAGCATCAGCTGCTAAAGATCTTGGCTGGCACCAAGGGCAGCGATTCCCCCGAGTATTGTGCAGGAAGAAGAAAGCTCACTCTTATTGAAAGGCTGCTGTGAGTGGGTGTGTGTGAAGAGCCTCCACATTCATCTCTTCATTTAATTCTTAAAACAATCCATAAACAGGGGTGCCTGGGTGGCTCAGTTGGTTGAGCATCCGACTCTTGATTTTGGCTTAGATCTTGATCTCGGGGTTGTGAAATTGAGCCCTGCATTGGGCTCTGAGCTCAGCAGAGCATCTGCTTGAGGTTCTTGCCCTCTTCCTCTGCCCCTCCCCCCACTCTCACATGCTCTCTTTTTCTCTCTCAAATAGATAAATCTTTAAAAAGCAACAACAAAAACAACCCATAAACACAGCATTGTTTGCCCTCAGTGGGATTCAGGAGCTTTCTAAGGTCAGAAAAATAATGAGCAGAGGAATCAGGATTTGAACCCAGACCCCACTTTCTTGGTTTCTCTCCTCAAGGCCCCAGTTGCCTGTCTTGAACCTCACTGCTAAATTGTTGCCTACACCAGGGACCCCTGTTTAAATATGTCATTTCTCAGTCCTTGATGGGGAAAAACACTGTACACCAATCTCCTAGGACGTTTTCCCCAAAGCCATCTTTTAAAGTCTTGAAGGCTCTTTTTCAGGCCTCTTTGCCTTTATTTATATAGTTACGCATTTAGAAGTCACACTTCTTTGTCTGCTTCCCATACAAGCCCGCAGTAGATTCAAACCACCAATTTGGGTGGTGGGTCATCTATAGGCAGTGGGAGGCTAAAGATCTTCAGTGGGAGAGGAGCGTTTAATCACAGCAATCAGAAAAAAAATTAAGTCTTGGGTCATTCACTATAGAAAAGCCTGCAGCTTAACACTCTTTAGCAGGCCCTAAGAATACCATTATATTATATCCCAGAATTAACTGGAATTTATTTGCTCATTTTTTTAACAGACTTCTATTGAGTACCTACCATGTGTCAGATACCATGTGCTAGAGATACAAGGATTATCGAGACATGGTCCTTGTCCATACAGGGTTTGCATCATTAAAAACTGCTTAAAACAGAACAAGAGATGAGAGCAAAAGTCCTTTATCTCCTCAACCAGAGTAATAAAAATATATGACTGCATAAGCACATGAAAGGATGCTCAGCATCGTTAGTCATTGGGGAGATGAAAAGTAAAACCACAGTGAGATACCACTGCACACTCACCAGAATGACTCAGTGTAAAAGCCGACAACTCCAAGTGTTGCCAAGGATGTGGAGTAACTGGAACTCTAATATATGGTGAATGGAAATATAAAATGGTACAGCCACTTTGGAATTTTATAATCATTAAGCATACACTTAGCATATGGCCCAGCCATTGGGCACTTAGCTGTTGACCCCAAATGAAAACATATGGTTAATAAAAAGACATGCACACAAATGTTCACCGCAGTTTTATTCACAGTAGCCCCGAACTGGAAAAACTCAGATAGCCATCAACTGGTAAATGGATAAAGAGGGATAAATGCATGTTATGGGATACTACTTAGCATTTAAAGGGATGAACACTAAAAATACATGAATGGATCTCAAAAGCATCATGTGAAATTAAGAGTCCAGACACGAAAGCATACATACTGGATGATTCCATTTGTATAAAATTCTAGAAAACGCAAATGAATCTGTGGAGTCAGAAAACAGACCATGGTTACATGGGGGTCAGGTGTGGAAGAGATGCGCCCCACAAAGGGGCACAAGGAAATTTTGGGGGTGATGGAAATGTACACTTTAAATGGCTACAATTTATTGCAAGTAGATTACACATCAATAAATAAAGTTTTTGTTTTGTGTTTTCTTTTTTTGGAGAGGGGGAGATCGTGTGCATGCACGGGGTGGGAGAAGCAGAGGGAGAGGAAAGGAAAGCACCTGGAGCCTGACGTGGAGCTCCATCTCATGACCCTGAGATCATGACCTGAGCCGAAATCAAGAGCTTAACCAACTGAGCCACCCAGGCGCCCCAAAGTTGATTTTTTTAAAAAAGATTTTATTTAGTTATTTGACAGAGAGAGACAGAGAGAGAGGGAACGCAAGCAGGGGGAGTGGGAGAGGGAGAAGCAGGCTCCCCATCGAGCAGGGAACCCGATGCGGGGCTCGATCCCAGGACCCCGGGATCAGGACCTGAGCCGAAAGCAGGCGCTTAACGACTGAGCCACCCAGGTGCCCCCCAAGGTTGATTTTTAAAAACATCCAGCAGCATGCCTAGCACGTCGCAAGGGTTCAATAAATGGCGGGCTTCATGAAAAGTATATATATACGTGGCCCACTGCATGCTGGGTTCTCACCAGCCTCACTCCTAAGATAAGTCACTTCTCCTCCCGGGGGCAGCAATGAGGCATAGAAGCTCCCTAAGGTCTTCCTGGGAGGGCAGAAATATTGACCCAGCTCCCCTCCTCTGCCTGCAGCAATTGTGTTCTCTTTTCCATCTTGCAATCGTTTGCCTCCATTCAGATTTCCCAAGGCCTGGCCACACCTCAGGCTGGGCTGAGTCAGGAAACCAGCTGGTCCTCACGCCTCTGCTCCACCCAGGCATCCTTCTGGCCTGCAGGGAGGAAGCTGCACGTGGTTCCAATCACTGAATTAAAGACTCCGCCTTCACTTGGGTTTCTGTTCGGTTTGGAGGTCCCCTCCGAGCCTTCATCCATCAGCTCAGTTCTTGTGTTAGCATTTTGATCTGGGTTTCAGAACACTTCACAGGGTAGCCCCTGATTAAAATCCAATAAGATGAGACAGAAAAGATGGGGTAACAAGGATGGCACACTGTAAAATAGCTCAGCTTAATTCCTTGGCTCTGTGTTGCACATCTGCTAAGATAATCAAGTGCCACTTGCCTCTCCTTCTTAAATTGGGATCTGATTTCTATCTCTGACTTCTCCAGCCTGGAGCCCTGGGGGGTCCCAGGGATCTTCCAAAGCAGCTGACCCAACTTCTTGGGAACCCCCAGTCCCTCTCCCCCTCCAGGGGTGCAAAATCCCCTTGGCAGTCTGGGGAAGGATATTGTTCTAAATACATTGGATAGGGGCGCCTGGGTGGCTCAGTCGGTTAAGCAACTGCCTTAGGCTCAGGTCATGATCCCACGGTCCTGGGATCAAGTTCTGCATAGGGCTCTATGCTCAGTGGGGAGCCTGCTTCTCCCTCTGCCTGTGCTCTCTCTCTCTCTGACAAATAAATAAAAATCTTAAAAAAATAAATACATTGGATAAAATGCACAGGGCAACAGAAAGTATTCCAACTACATTGAAATACGGTTATCAGCATAGAGAATAAACAACCTGGCGATGGAGTAATAATCCATGTGCTTCTTTTTTTTTTTTTTTAAAGATTTTTATTTATTTATTCATGAGAGACAGAGAGAGAGAGGCAGAGGGAGAAGCAGGCTCCCAAGGAGCAGAGAGCCCGATGCGGGACTCGATCCCAGGACCCCGGGATCATGACCTGAGCCGAAGGCAGACGCTTAACCATCTGAGCCACCCAGGCGCCCAATCCATGTGCTTCTTTATTCTCAACATCCAATAGCAAGATCTGGTGGTGGGTCTAATAACTACTGTCATTTTGAATTGCTGATGAGCATAAATGCTATCTGGAAATAACTGCCACACTGCAGTGGGCTGTAAGGTATCTGACAGCTATGGGTGATAAAGTCAAAGAAATTGCTATAATACCTTGTGGCTCGCTACTTACATTCATATTAGAAGGAGATGCTACATTTCAGTTAGAAGTTAGTGAAAGAAAAAAATGTATTTCCTCATCGCAGTTCATAGGTTCCCTACATTCTACCCATAGATCCCTTGGTTAAGAACCCTCGGGACTAAGGCCAGACTTTCCCTCCTGCCTGGCCTTCCCACTGAGATGAATCATCTGTCACCACTGCTGCTGGCCGTATAGATCACCTCCTAAATTGAAAAAAAAAAAAAAGTGACAAACTATTTCAGACATGAAAGCATATAGGGAATAATATAACGCACATCCATATATCCATCACCCACCTGAGAAATAGACTATTGCAAATACATTTGGAAATCTCCTTTGGACTTCTCACTGCTCCTATTTGCATTTCGTTCCCTGCCTCCCAGGGGCAACCTTTATTTAGAATTGGGTGTTTGTGGTTCCTGTGTTTATCTTTAGGCTTCTATCACAAATGTACATATCCATAACCAACATCCAGTATCAGTTGCCTGTTTTTGAACTCGGTCTAAGTGATTTCTCACTATGTGAGTCCTGCAACATGCTTTTTTACCCTTGACGTTATGTGTATGAGATTCATCCATGTCAATGTATGGGTCTCAGTTTGCCTTTTTTTTTTTTTTTTAAGCTGTGTGGTATCCTGTTCCCTGACTACCTCATGGTTTGGTTAGCTATCCTCCTGTTGATGGACATTTGGATCATTTCCAGGGTTTTGACATGACCATGCCGTGTTGAACATTCTTGCGGGTGTCCCCCGCAAAGATGAATTTCTCTAGCCGTGGAATGGCTGGATCATAGGGTTCATGCATCCTTAGTTTTTAGGGATCCTACCAGACCGTTCTTGGTTGTATTGAGAGATTTACACTCTCACCAGCAGGAGATGTGAGTCCCTATTGTTCTGCATTGTTGTAAATACTTGGTATTGTCAGACTTTTTAATACGTGCCAAGTCTGATGACGTGTTTCAATATGGCTTTAATTTGCATTCCTCTGGTTCCTGGTTGCGGTGAGATGAACGGTGCCCTCCCATGATATCAGGTCCTAACCCCCTGGAACCTGTGACTGTTACCTTATGTGGCAAAGTTTTTGCAGATCTGATTAAGTTAAGGCTCTTGAGATGGGGGGATTACCTTGGATTATTGGAGTGGGCCCTAAATGCCATCACAGGTATCCTTATAAGAGAGGCCAAGGGAGGTCAGACATACACAGAGCAGGCAGTGATGCAAAGGTGGGGGGCAGAGACCGGAGCACTAAGGTCATGAGCTGAAGAATACCAGCAGCTACCAGAAGCTGAGAAAGGCAAGAAACAGATTCTCCCGAGAGCCTCCAGAGCCAGTGTGGCCCTGCTGACGCCTTGACTCTGGCCTTCTGGTCCCCAGTTCTGGGAAAGGATACATGTCTGCTGTTTCAGGGCCCCCAGTATGTGGTCATTTGTTACAGCAGCCCCAGGACACAAATACGCTCATCAAGTTCAGCTTCCGTTTACAAGTTTATTGGGCATTTGTATGCTTTCTTCTGTGAATTGCTTAGTCATAAACCTTGCCTGTTGTTCTTTTCTTAGTAACTGTAAGAGAACTTTACAAATCCTGGATATCAATTCTTTGTTAGTGTTACATTTTGTTTATGGCTTGTTCTTCTTCTATTTGATGGTGGTTTTTTGTTTTGTTTTGTTTTTTTAGAGAGAGAGCGTGCACAGGATGGGGGGAGGGGCAGAGGGAGAGGGAGAGAGAGAATCCTAAGCAGGCTCCACGCTTAGCATGGGGCCCTATGCGGGGCTCGATCTCACAGCCCTGAGATCATGACCTGAGCAAAAATCAAGAGTCAGATGCTTAACCAACTGAGCCACCCAGGTGCCCCTGATGGTGGTTTTTGATACATGGTGTCCATGTTCACAGACTTCTGTCTTCCTTTTTAAAAAAAATTGTGGTAAAATACACATAAAATGTACCATTTTGACCATTTTAAAGTATACAATTTAGTGACATTTATTCTATTCACCATGTTGTGCAACCACCATGTCTTTCTAGTTCCATAACATTTTTGTCACCCCTAAGGATACCCTGTGCCCATTAGCAGTCACTCCCGACTCCCCTCTGCCCCTAGCCTCTGGCAAACCCTAGTCTGTGTTCTGTATCTATGGATTTGACTGTCCTGGACATTTCATATAAATGGACTCATATAATATGTGGCCTTTTGTATTTGGCTTATTTCATTTAGCATAATGTTTACAAGGTATGTTACATATGTATATATGTACAAGGTATATACAATTAACCCTTAAAGAACAGGATTTGAACTATGTAGGTTCACTTATATGTGGATTTTTTTTTACAGTAGAGTACTGTAAATGTATTTTCTCTTCCTTATTTTCTTACTAATATATTTTCTCACTAACATTTTTTTCTCCAGCTGACTTTATTGTGAGAATACAGTATATAATGTAAGCTACAAAATGTGCGTTAATCAACTGTTTATGTTGTTGGTCAACAGGAGGCTACTAGTAGTTAAGTTTGGGGGAAGTCAAAAGTTATACACGGATTTTCAACTGCTCAGGGTCATCACCCCAACACCTGCGTGGTTCAAGGGTCAGCTGTATATATTATCATGCATCAATACTTCATGCCTCTTTATGGCTGAACTGAATAATATTCCATTGTGTGGATATACCACATTGTCTTTATCTGTTTACCTGTTGATTGACTTTTGGGTATTTCCCCCTTATGCCTATTATAAATAGTGCTTCTCTGAACATTAGGGTACAGTTTTTTTTTTTGTTTGAACGCCTCTATGGTCAGTTTACTGAGGAACTGCCAGTTTTTCATAACAGTTGTACCATTTGTGTCTTTCTTGATCCATTGTTTTCCCATGAGAAACATTTCTTATTCTTTCAGATTGCCCATGTTCTAAGAGTCTTCTGTCTCTGCACACATCCTTCATTTATACCCACACAGTGATTCAAGGAGAAATTTGTTAATGAACAGCCTACATGGGGCTCCAACACCTTCTCTACTCACCGAGGGCACCATTCTGGGAGCACGCCCCCTTAAAAGAGAGCAGTCAACCCCTGTGTCACTGACTCACATGGACATCTGGGTGTGAAGGGAAAGGAGGGACCCTTCCAGATTGCCATGTGGTGGGAGGTGAGCATGTCCTCAGCCCCGAAGGGATGGTAGTAGAAATATGAGGCACTTCCATAGATTCCTGTCATCTGGTGCCCCTTGGTCCTCAAGGAGCAGGTCCCCACCCCCACCTGCTTCAGCAAACTTAGTGAGTAGCTAGTAACCTGGAAACCTATGAAAGAGGAAGTGTCTCCCCAGGCAGGAATGAATGTACTGACCTTCTGCTTTCTGACAATTTGGAGACAGGATTGGTCTTTGGAGTGCTTTGGAGATCACTTAGTTTGGGTTCCCACCAAAGTCAGAAACATGGATTTGGGTGCAAGTACATTGTTTGGGAGGTGATCTCAAGAAATACCAGCAGGAAATGTTAGTACTGAGAACAATGGGGCTCAGTTCCAGTGAGGACCCTCTGGGAGATAGTGATGGGTCACTGACAGGTGAGGAAACTGAGGTATTCACCTCCTAAATCTCATCCTGCCATAGATGAGGGTCACTTCTGGGCTGTAATGTTCCCTCTCCCCAGCATTTCTTGCCTGCCCATATAGAGGTTGAGAACCCACTTGGGGCCAGAGAGCATTCCCAGGCAGAGAGATGCAGGATGCTCTAGGCCCATTGGATGGAAATCATCCATGGAAGCCTCCAAGGTGGTACCAACACTGTTTGCTATGGGGAAAGGGATGTGGAAGAAGAGTCTACAGATATGGCTGAGGAGTCAGTATCTCTATCTTAGGCCCAGGTAAAGTCATCTGATATTCGAAGTCAGACATATGAATGAGAAGATCTTAACATCTCAACCTGTAAATGCCTCAACATCTCAACATGTGAATGTCTCCATTGATCCTGTGAATGTCTCTACACATCAGCACGTGAGAAGCTCAACATCTGAATTGCGAATGTTTTAATATGTCAGCCTGTGAATGTCTTAATTTCAGGACTTGTAAATACCTTAACACCTCATTGTGCAGATGTCTCAACATCTCAACATGTGGATGTCTCAACATCTCAAAATACAAATGTCACAACATCTGAGCCTGTGAATGTTTTAACCTCTCAACATGTGAATGTCTGAACATATTAACATGCAAATGCCTCAACATCTCAACATGACAATGTCTCAGCCTTTCAGCATGCAAACGCCACAAAACCAAATGTGCGAATTGTACCTCAACATCTCAACATGGCAAATGTCACCACAAATCAGCACCTGATATCTCAACATATGAACATGTGAATGTCTCCACATCTTAACACGTCTCAGCCTGTGAATCTGATGGTCACATCTCCACATGCAAGTGCCTTGACATTTCAACATGTGATGGTCAACATCACAACACGTGACTGTCTCAACGTTGGTCACAACACATGAATATCACAACACCACAACTTCAAAAAGATGAATGAGCCATATCTTCCTTTTTAAAACAAAATCAGTGTTTTTATTTTTTAAGTTTTTATTTTAATTCCAGTTAGTTAACATACAGTATTATGTTAGTTTCAGGTGTACAATATAGTGATTCAGCACTTCCAGACATCACCCAGTGCTCATCATGACAAGTGCACTCCTTAATCCGCATCATCTATTTAACCCATCCCCCCTCCACCCACCTCCCTTCTGGTAACCAGCAGTTTGTTCTCTAAGTTAAGAGTCTGTTTCTTTGTCTCTCTCTCTCTCTTTTTTCCTTTGCTTATTTATTTTATTTCTTAAATTCCACACGGGAGTGAAATCATACAGTATTTATCTTTCACTGACTTATTTTGCTTAGCATTATGCTCTCTAGTCTTTGCAGATGGCCAGATTTCATTCTTTTTATGGCTGAACAGTATTCCATCACATGTATATGCCACATCTTCTTTATCCATTCATTAGTTGATGGACACTTGGGCTGCTTCCATAGCTTGGCTATTGTACGTAATGCTTCTATAAACATTGGGGTGCATGCATTTTCCTCTCAACACCAGAACCTAGTGAAATACTAGCACACAGAAATTTTAACTCCTGAAGAAATTCTGTTCTTTTACAGATCAGCACTGGATCTGTGGATAGAAAGAGATAGATACGTATCTAGATATCTACAGATATCTACAGATAGATATCTACAGATAGAAAGAGAGCTGCTCAAGCTTTATAACAGTCCACTAGCACTCTATTTATATGGAAATCAGGCTGCTGGCAATATTAGATACTCCCAAATCCTTGTTGGGGGAAAATGCCTCTCAGCCTCCTGGAAAACACAACCCCAAGCCCCATGCACTTTCCTGAAATGGCTTTAGAATTTCTCACACCATCCCACCCAGATAATTACAGATAAAATGAGGTCACAGATTAGAAACAGAACCTCTGACATTTGTAAAGTGACAGCTGACAGCAGAGGGAAGAGAAAGAAAACCTGTAGAAAGTAGGGTCCCCAGGAGTGTGAGTGAAATTGAATAGGATGGGGCGCTGGGGAACTTTCTGGGGCAGTAGTCATGGTCTGTATCTTGATAAGGTTTTGGGCTACACAGGTGTGTTCATTTGTCAAAACTCAGTGAATGTTCACTTAAGATTTGGGCATTTCATTGCATATTGTATCTCAATAAAAAAATACCATATATATTGACATGATACCCATGCTGAAATTATTCCAGAGAGTAGTGTGCTGATATCTGCAATATACTTTTAAATTCATTTTTGAAAGGATAGATTGATAATGGACAGAAGATATATGTGTGATAAAGCAAGTATTTTACAATGTTCTGTAAGAATCTAGGTGGTGGGTACATTCTTTCAACTTTTCTGCACATTTGAACATTTTTTTCAATAATAAGGTATTCTGGAAAAAAGTAGGTTTGGAAGACTTACAAGTCCAGCCATTTGAGGCTGCTTTACCCACATCACAGACTCTGAGAACATTGCCCAATTGTATCTCATTTTCATGCCTGATATTCATTAATGTCCTGGATTTTTTTTTAGAAATCTTACAATTCTGATCCATGTGTATTTAAGACACCAAAAAGAATGTAATTACTTTTGGAAATTTTCCATTAAATTTTTTTGCATTAAGAAAAGAGTTCAATTATTAATTAGGGATAAAGTTTAGATACCTGAAAAATCCCACTTAAGTGAAATCACTCATTCCCTGACAGTGCAGGATACATGAGATGTTATATTAATAAGAATTTCTAGTTAGTGGATGACTTGGCTTCAGATTCAGAGTATTTTTACATGTATTGCTTTAGGGTTTTAGGGAAAAGGTTTTGGGCTGGAATCACCTGACTTTTGATTCTGTCTAGTTCATCCATTTGTTGAGTGTGTGACCATGGGGGCATTTCTTGATCTGTTTGAGCTTGATGTTTTTATGTGACAGGTGGGAATTATGATACCTAAAATATAGGCTTCTTGTACAAAATAAATCAAATACAGGTTTTCGCCACCATCCGATAGTAGAGCATTCCTGTGAAACCTTTTGTAAGCCCAAATAGTAAAGTGAAGAAGCAATTACCATTAATTTATACGGAAAAAAATGTTTGAGCATTCCCAGACCCAAAAAATAACCTCTTTGGCCTCTGGTACCTTGGGACGCAACATGGTAAGGGATGCACAAAACAAATCGAGATAAAGCACAGATGCTCACAGACACAGTTCTAAAGCTCTGGCGGCCACACGCTGAGTGTGGTTCCCTGGGGAGGCACTGTGTGGCGCTGCTCCTGCAGCTCGGGGTGTGCACTACCTCTATACAAGTAATCATGGTTCGTCTCCCCTTCTGATTTCCCCCTTCCTTCTCTTGATGATGAACCATGAGAGACTATGGACTCCGGGAAACAAACTGAGGGTTTTAGAGGGGAGGGTGGGGGATGGGTGAGCCCCATGATGAGTATTAAGGAGGGCACGTGTTGTTGTAATGAGCACCAGGTGTTATACGAAAACAATGGATCATGGAACACTACATCAAAAACTAATGAAGTGCTGTATGGTGACTAACATAACATAATAAAAAAACGATAAAACAAAACAAAACACAAAACAAATGCTCAAAGCTACTTCCGCTTTTGGTCTTTTTTCATGTAGTGAAAATCCTCTTTGGATTTCTGTCGGTTAGTGAAAACAGGTACTGATGTTGGCCTTTCATAAAAGTAAAGTGGTTAACGCGAACTTTCAAAAAGCGGGGCATACCCATTATGCAGGCAAAGCACATTAAAGAGACTGACATGTAATAGGTTCTTAATAAGGTGGAGTTCTCAGACTCATAAAGTCCCTATGAAATTTCTATGTAGCAGAATGAATATTGTCCTGTGCATTTCCCAGACAAGATAACTAGTGTTTGTGGAGGTGCAGTGACCTCTAGACCCCTAACCATATGGGTATCCCAAAGTAGATGGAGGACTCAAGCCAGCATATGTGAGTCCGTTGCTGTTTCTTTACTTTAGCCAGTGGTGGTGGGTCAGGAGGGCAGCAATGGCCTTCCAAAGAGCCCTGGGTCCTTTTCAAATGCATTCCCCTTTGCTTCCCTTCCTTTAGCCAAAGCTGTGGAGTTTCCACATACAGCAGTCAAAGAACAGTTGTGTTACTTACTGGACCGTTCCTCCTGAGACATCGAATCTGCCCCACAGCTGGTTGTCTTGGACAGGCTGTAACGAAGATTTGCCCATCTCTTTAGGTCCATCATACAGAATTGGCTACCGGCCCTATTTGCAACATAAAGGAAGAAAAAAGTGCCCATTTGAAAATAGTGTCAGCTGTTTGAGGGCTCCATCAGTGCTGAAAGACAGAGCCCCAGAGCCCAGCATGTGTGTCTGGTGGGGGATGCCCACTTGGGGTGCCGTATGGCATGATAGATACCATGGTAGGAACAAAGTACAGTCCAACCAACCCCTGGAGAGCGGCCATGGCCAAAGAACACACACCCTCGTGGGGCTTATTGTTTTTAGAGCATGCTAGGGAATTACAACAGACTGTTTGGAGCCTTCACAATCGCTTATTTTGTATTGGATGTTTTAAAAAAGCAAAGGATTTTTTCTTTGTATGTGACATGTATGCCAGGAAAAATAGTTCCTGGAGAATGAAAACATCTCGAGGGGCAGTTTGCAACTTGAGAGGGGCAGTTGGGCCCAGTTGCAGAGATGCCATTTTCTCCCAAGCAATGAGTTTCCGGGGGGAAACAGATGCAGGCAGATGGGCTGATGTCAGGAGGTTTCCGGTCTTTAGTGAGGGCCCAGCTGGGTCTTCAGTGGGAGCTGCGGGTACAGCAGTGACCTTGCCCCCGGCCATGAAAGACATGGGCTCCAGAGCAGCTTGGTCCAAAACCTAATGGGGAGCAGGGTGATGGGAGTTCCACGCTGGGCTGATGCCCTGCAGCCTGGCCTGGTGTCCAGCTAACTTTGAAACCACTTGTTGCCTCAGCACCATGCAGGTGTCGCCCAGATCCCAGTTTCTCTGTGGGCAGTGAGATCGTCTGCAGGACTGAGAATCTGCCAGGTCAGGGGCTTCAGGGGAGTAGGCACAGAGAAACAGCAGGAGAAATGAAAAGAAGGAAGTAGCAGGAAGAGCCCAACTTGCAGACTACGCAGCGCCCCCTGTAGACCACAGAGAGGGCTTCTCAGGGCTTGTGTACATCACCTGCTAAGAAGGATGCCCACGGCATGACCCCTCCGTGCAGCCACGTGGCTGGGTGCCGACAAATGCTCTCCTAAGAGGCCTTGCATTTGACACCAGTGACAAACGAGGAGGAGAGGGATGTTCCCCTACTGGCCCCTTCAGCTTGACTTTCCTTCCAGGAGTGAAAAGAATCATGAAAGCAGTGAGCATTTCTCAAAGAGCCATTCCTGGACCACCAGCCTCAGTTACCCCTGGGAGCCTGTAAGAAATGCACATTCTCCGGCTCCTCCCCAGACCTACTGAATCAGCAACTCCAGGGGTGGGCCCGGGAATCTGAGGTTTCAAAGTCCTCCAGATGAGCCTGATTAGCACTCCTAGTTCGGGATCCACAGGTGTAGAAGAACCCGGCTAGCTCCTGGAGGAAATGGGTGGGGATGCCGATTCCACTGTAGGGTGTCTCCTACTCTCATCCCCGTTCTAGTTTCTTTCCATGGGCTTTAGTGGGGTTTCTATATGGGAGGGCCTTTAGGAAGATTTGAGGTAATGATCTGCCTGGAATGGGGGATGGTTTTTTTTTTTTTTTTGAAGTTGCTATATAGAAAAGCACAAGGTTAGTATTAAATGATATGTCAATAAAAGCAGTAATGATTTTGTAATACTGCTTCTGTTCACACTTTACATAAGAACGAGAAGACTAGTATCTTCTAGTCTAGAAGGACTAGTGATCCTTGTCTATGGGAGGTTGTGCTAGAGCCCTTCCCCCCTGGGAGGCTCCATAATGAATACATCCAATACCAAAGGTTGCCTAATGTGTCGTTCAGGACACTGCCCTGTGAAAATGAAGGTCCTTGTTTTTTTTTTCTTTCTGACTTTTCCCTGATTTGTGGGTCCAGGTATTATTTATTATCTGGTTTTGCTCCCTGCCTCCAGGCAAGAACTATATTTAAGCCAATTCAAACTTTGCAAGTCTTAAAAATAACTCTCTCTTTGCTAACCCCTTCTAGGTTTGGCAAGGCTTTCCTTCAAACAGGAAATCCATCTCTTTCTACCTGCCCAGCCCTCATAATTAACTCGCCCCAGGATCTGTTCTTACTTTTTCAAGCTACAAGTCAACAGGGTGATTTTGTGTGTGTATAGGGGTACAAGGGTCCTATTTTCCCCTTCCATTGCCAAGGGTCCTGATTTTCAGTGTGGAAGGTTAACCTCTTTAAATTTTTTTTTCTAAAATTTTTTATTTATTTATTCATGAGAGACAGAGAGAAAGAGAGAAGCAGAGGGAGAAGCAGGCTCCCAAGGAGCAGGGAGCCCGATGCGGAACTCGATCCCAGGACCCTGGGTTCATGACCTGAGCCGAAGGCAGACGCTTAACCATCTGAGCCACCCAGGCGCCCTGGAAGGTTAACCTCTTTAAAGGCAAAACAGTCATCGTGGCCCCTTGTGAACAGACGCACCTTCTGTGAGTTCATCTTCAACTAATTTTTCCTAAAAGTCATCCCAGGCTTCTGGAAGTAAAAGTTACTGCGACTGTTTTGAAGAGTGACTTTTAAATACTGCATGCTCACAGCATACATTTAAACTGATAATGATCTCCAAAGTGAATTACTTTCATACTGAGAGGTGACCTCTGGAGACTTGACTTTTCTTTTAGTTACTTCATTTTAGTGGATATTTTGACCATGATTGTGGGTTCTAGTCTCTCTTTTTCAACTGCCTCTGCATCCATCCTGATGACCAGAATCCTAAGACTTCTTTCTGTCCTCCAAACATCATTGTAATAAACTGACTCTCCATCCCTGGAGGGGCCCTAAAATCATGCCTTTCTCTTTGTGAAACCCGGAGTAATAGTAAGTGGGAATCTTTGGTCCCAGAGAGACTTTGGGTATGGTCAAACTTAAAAAATTTTAAATTATAAATAATTAAGGGGGAAAGGGGACCAACAGTCAGACTTCATACTGAGGGGGATGTTCTCAGCTTGTTGAGAAATGAAGAGTGGAAAGTATGTGGAAGGTATAAAAGGTCCATAGAAGGTTCATAGAAGAAAGATAAAGGTCGAATGCCTCCCATTGTACATCCTCTACACCTGCTCTGAGCCCAGGCTCTCTCTCCTATGAAATAGGCAGGTCCATTGGCCAGCCCTGCCCTCTAATAGAACTCCCATGACAGAATGTTCTCTGCGCTGTTCAGTAAGGAAGCCACTTGCCACGTGCGTCTGTTGAGCACTTGACATGTGGCTAGGGCAACTGATGAGCTACATTTTGACTTTCATTTAATTCTATTTAATTTACTTTTAAATGGCCACATATGGCTAACGGCTGCCATGCTGGGCAGCACAGAGCTGGAGGGAAGGAAATGAAGTTGCCCGGGCAGTGCCTGCTCTAGATAATTCCTCTGGACAGTGGTAACAAGGACCAGACTAGCTCCCTGAAGAGGACTTCCTCCCCCAAATTATTAAATCTGGATGTGGAGAAAGGAGAAGATCATTGTTTTACAAAGAAATTGAGATAATTGAGGCTTGAAATTTTCACTGAGGTGAAACAGAGCCTTCCTTTCTTATTAACAAGTAGGCTTGGGATAAATGCAAAGGACTAAACAGGAAGCCCTGAATTTTTTTTTTTTTTTCTTTTTAAAATCCTGTTTCATCAGCCAGGGATGAATTGCAGAAAACTCTGTGAGTATGCAAGCGTTTTTATTTTTTTGTTTTTGTTTTTGTTTTGCTTAGACAAAGGGTGGAGTAGACAGTTGTCCACTTAGATGCCCAAGTTCTCAGAACCTGGTGGTCTGCCTGCCTTCGGTTTTACCATGTGTAGAGCCACACTTTGTCTGGGGAGGGAGAAAAAGAGAGGGAATGAGAACTAGCTGATTGACCTTGTTGGCCAGGTTCAGGAGAGGGTCTGGTGGGAGGTGCCTGAAACATCCCAAGGTCTGGAAGATCCCAAGTAGCCTTGCACCCAGTACCATTTGACATTGGCAGTTTTTGTCTGAGAAAACTAATTCTATTTCGTAATGTTCCTTAGTAACAATCGACCAGCATCCATCACTGGTGTGTGCATTTCATGCTACGAGCTTCAGGAGAAACATCATTTATTACCACAACATACAGTACCATAGAATAAGAAAGACAAACTATGTGCTATTGTATGAATGGCAGAAAAGGTAGTTATGGAAGTGTTAATTTTTCAGTAAAGAATGAGAGTGTGAGTGTAATTGTGTGTGTGCGCATGTACAAATTTAGGTAACGCATTGGTGGCAGCAAGTGAGATAAAGACTTTGTTATTAGAGGGATATTGGATTCCTTTTAAACTTGAGAGCCATCTTGCTGGTGTCTTTACTGAGGACTGTCCAGTAAGTGGTGACTATGAATGCTGACACTTTAAGACAGACAAAGTACAGCCCAAGAGAAAATGGAGCAGACGGAGTTAAAAGCAGAAAGGCAAGGTCCACAGACTGCCCTGGGAACCTGGCACCCATATTTGCTTCTCCCTCCCCTTTATGTTGGCTCTGCATCATGGTCCTTCTTGGCACATGCCTTTGGCTGGGTGTCGCTGCTAGCAGCACTCTCCAGCTTGGCTCTGGCTTCTGGGCTGATGTGTGCCCTCTGTCCATGCTCTTGGCTGGCACCCCCAGCAATGGGCCACTGCATTCAACTGAGGTCCAGGCAGTGGCCCTCCTTCCTGCTCAGTGGGCACCACCCCATTCCCTGTGTCGTCCCAGGCCCATCTGCTTCACCTCTCTCCCTGGGGCAAGCAGCCATGACAGCTGTTGGCCCCAGGCCCCAGCAGTGTAGCCAAATGATGCTTTATTGAAAGAAAAGCATTTAAGAAAAAGTTAAATCTATTCTGGAACAAAAATGAGGCCCATGGTTTCTTAGCATCCAGGAGAAATTATCGGTCTTGACATGTTGAGAGGACACAACAGCCAGCTTGAAGGAGCTCTTACTGGCCTAATCTGGGACAATTTGAACATCAAAATAAATAACGATGGTAGCAGGTAATATATAATCTGTAGAACTAAATAAGAATCTGTGAGTCCACATTTGAATGAATGAATGAGTGAATGGGATGGAAATAACTCTTCCTTTGAGTAGGAGAAATGATGGAATTAGGAAAATCCCCATATGGCAACCATCATAATAATTGATTCAATCAAGAACCATAAACTAGGGGCGCCTGGGTGGCTCAGTTGGTTAAGCAGCTGCTTTCGGCTCAGGTCATGATCGTGGGGTCCTGGAATCGAGCCCCATGTCCAGCTCCCTACTCAGCGGAGAACCTGCTTCTCCCTCTCCCTCTGCCTGCCACTCTGCATACTTGTGCTCTCTCTCTGTCTCTCTGTCAAATAAATAAAATCTTTAAAAAAAAGCGGGGGGGGGGGCACCTGGGTGGCTCAGTCGTTAAGCGTCGACCTTTGGCTCAGGTCATGATTCCAGGGTCGTGGGGTCGAGCCCCACACTGGGCTCCCTGCTCTGCGGGAAGCCTGCTTCTCCCTCTCCCACTCCCCCTGCTTGTGTTCCCTCTCTCGCTGTGTCTCTGTCAAAATAAATAAATAAAATCTAAAAAAAAATTAAAAAAAGAACCATAAACTAATACCATAACTAGTGACTACATGCTTGATAAGCAGGGTATTTACATTGCCTCAGGGTATATCCCCACTAGTAACTTTACAGGGGAGGAAAGTGGGTGGACTGACTCTACCCTAACCAGTGGAGTGATGGAACACATTGGAATTGCGTGCTTTGGGAGATGCTGCCCTGGGAAGGATGCAGCATCACTTCTGGGGCACTCCTTTCAAGAGAAACCAGCAGGAAAACCCAAACTGAGGGGCATTCTACAAAATAATTGGCCTACAAGGACATGAAAGACAAAGGCAGAGCAGAGTGAGGAGCTGTCCTAGTTTGGAGAAGAAGGGACACAGGACAGTTAAGTGCAACATGTGATCCTTGACTGAATCCTGTGCAGAATTTTTTTTCTTTTCCTATAAAAGATATTAGTGAGATGGTGATCAAAACGAATAAGGTCTGTAGATTAGATAATAGCGTTGTGATCATTGTTAATTTCCATAGTTTGACAGTTTTGCCATGCTTATGTAAGAGAATGTCCTCATTCTTAGGAAATAGACTAGACTAGGTAGGTGCAAAGGGCATGGTTCCTGGATTGACTGCAAAGGGGCACAGAGGAACTGCCTAGGGTGACAGGGTGCTCTGACTCTTGACTGGGTTGTGGATTACAAGAGTATCTACATTTATTGAAACTTCCTGAACTGTACACTGAACATATATGCATTTTCCCATATGTAAGTTATGCCTCGCTGAGAAGTTAAGCCACAAAATAACTAAAATTTTTAAAAAGACAATTCTAATATTGTTCAGTTTTTAAAGCCATTGAGATGAGTATCAATCTTTCCAAATGGCTCTCTTGAAATTCTAGGGTATTCCCTGATCTAAGCATATTCTTTTTTAAAAAGTAATTCACTATTCCATGGTCATATATTGTTTCTCCTTGTAGCGTTTGGCACCATATGACACACAATAAGTGTTAGCCAGTTGTTTTGATGGCCGGTATCTTGGACTTTATAACAAATACACTTCATCCTATTAGAGACCTGGCGGACAGGAAAGGCATTTGTGTATTTAGGGTGGGAGCAGCAAGAGACCCCAGGCCAGAACTTTCCAGGCACTCACAACCTCAGTGGAAACGTTTTTCCACCTTAGGAAATGCTCCTGCCACCCAACAGGCTGCAGAATTAGCAAGCCTGGGTTTGGAGCTGGACAGTCTGCTTTTTGGACTTTCCTTATTTCCTTTTAAGGGTCCCCAGCCAGCTTCCCACCTTATTTGCAGAGGTTGGAAAACGTATCTGTTGCTTTTTAAGTCACTCTCCTGTGTTAGGAAGCTTTAGGATGTTGTAATCCTTCCACCTCCAGGTCAAATGGAGTAAAAATGTCATGCCACCCTGAACTAGGGAAAGGGCAAAGAGTATGGATGTGAAGTCAGGACTCTGAACCAAGAGCAGAGTTCTGGTCTGGGAAGCAGGGTCAGGATCTCACCCTGGCAGTCTCTTACTGGCTCTGGCTCTGGTTGTTCAGAAGAAGAAACCCGCCTTTCAGGTCTGATCAGCATATGGTGTCAGGGGCCTGGCAGGTCACTGTGGTGGTCCCGACTTTTATTACACACTGGTGTCACCCAAGCAACATTGTGACCATTATTGCAGATGACAAAACTGAGGCCCAGAGATGTCAAGTCCACTAGAACCTGGGCTTTCTTCCCTCCTCTCTGAGGATCTTTCCAGCATATCACACAGTCTTGGTGGGGGTCTCTCTGGAAGCAGACCCTGAGCAAAGATTTTAGTATAGGTCATCTGTTTGGAAAGAGACCCAGGGAAGAGAAGGAAGCCCTGGTGGTAACTCGCCCTTCTGGGGATTCTAAAAAGCAGTGGAGAACCTGTATGTGAGCATTTTTTGACCCATGGGGGAGGGAGCAGGGGTATATATACCCCAGCTCTCATTACTTGTTGGTTGAGGGCTGCTGGGAGAGGGGTGTGTTTATTCCTGGTACATCACTCTGTCCATCACACATTTGGACAGAGAGATGCTGGTGCTGATAGGTGGAGATGAAGCTGCCAGGGACTGAAGTGGTAGAGACTGAGGAGATGTGGGGAGGGCACCCACAGTGTCTGCCAGGCTGCCTTTCAAGGACCAGACCACATGGAATTGACTTTGAGAGCTTTGAGGGGAAAAGAGCATCATGGGCTGGACTGTGAGTAGGATCTTGGAGTAGGCTCACTCTGCCCTCACCACTGGTGGAAGCGGGGGGGGTTAGGGGCGGGGAGACAGGGTTCTCCAGTTAGTTCCTTAAAAGGGGCAAACGCCTCCCAGTGCCTTCCATTAGGAATAACCCTCACTGTCCCCAAAATGTGGGGCAGGAACCCTGACAACATCCCTCCCACACCTCCTCATGTGGGATAGCCTCAGGCTGCCATGCCTTTTAGTGATGTCGTGATATCCTTGTTCATGCCATGACTCAGTCTCACCCAGCCATGGCAGCCCCGTGAGGGTGAGGGATGCTCTGGGAGGCCAGAGAGCACATTGAAAACAAAACAACAACAAAGGCTCCCAAGGGAAGAATGGCCGTGAACTTGGCCTCATTAGCACTATCTGGCAGTGGATCCAATTATCTCCCTCACACGCTTATTATGGAAATGGTGAAACACAAAAAGAAACAGGTCGACCAACAGACAGACAACTTAGCCTGGGGGAAGCTTCCTGTCTGTTTACTAGCAGTGGAATTATACTGTGGTGAGAAATCGGGGTTCCCTTGTCAGAGCCCCATTGGTCCCCTTCACTTCACATGCTCCACACCATTGAGCAGAGGACATGGGGAACCACCAGTGAATTTCCGCCTTTCTCTGTGGTGGCCATGGATTTAATCAGGTGGCATCAGGACGCAAATATTTGGACCTGTCTATGGAAAGTTCTTCTGCTCCACCATTTCCTGTGGTGGCCTGGGGCTGGTTGGGACCACAAGGGAAGTGAATTACATAGAGAGGGCACATGCCTGACTTAGTTACCAAAAAGGAAAGAAAGAAATCCTTTAGCTTTGTGATTTTTTTTTGTCCCTTTTCATTGAAGGGAGATCCTGGCAATTAGCTCTGGTCAGGGGCCTATGGGTTGGCTCTCTTCCTTTGCCCCACTTTGTCTTTTCAAATGGATGCTTTTCGGTCTGGTTTTTGTTTGCTGCTGGTGTTTAGTTCCTGAGAGAGGATCTGACTTATACAAGCTAATTTCTCCCTCAGCAGACCCCAGAGGAAATCAAGCCAGAAACAGACACCTCTTGTTGGGGGGTCTCTGCTCTATGCTGGCCAACATCAGCCCATTGTCACCTCCTCAGCAAAGGCAGGGTCCTGGGCTGGGCAGAGCTCTTCTTGAACCTGGCTGGAAAGTTGGATGGGAGACTGGTTGTCTGGAAAAAGCAGTGCACCATAATGGTTTATGGCATCAAAAGTTTGGAACACCAGAGAGTAATGGAAGTAAAAAAAGAGAGAGAGAGAGAAGGAGAAAAAGGAAAAAAAAGACTCATTCCTCACAGAAGAAGGGGACAGGCCTTTGTGAGAAAAGTCCTGGTAGGGACTCATAGTCATGATCTTCATCTTCAGCTAACCACATGGCTTTGGAAAATCACAAGTTTCTGGACCTCGTTTCCTCATTGGAAGCATAAGAGTATAGGGCTGTGTGACCTCTAAACCCCAACGGGAAAACCAGGGAGAGCAGGGGCAAAAGCCAAGGGCCCAGGCAGAGGACATGGGCCAGGCCCGCTGCCAACCTTGACTGCATCACTTAACTGCTTAGGAACCCCAGTGGGTTTCTCTTGCATCTTCTTGAGTGCTGGAGACACTTGGGGGACTCTCTGGATGCCATGAGATGCCACCATGGATGCCATGAGAACTTCTCACACCCCTTGTCTGCTAGCATTATCTGTCTATCCTTCATCGAGGACATGAAGTCAATAAACTCAGACTGCCTTCTGAGATATCAGATTTACTGGAAGGTTTGAGGGAGAAGGATCACTTCTTAGGGCAAAACAAACTGGCATATTTATGCTGTTCATATAAAATCTGCTTGAATTTTAAAGACAGATACTTGAACAATAAGGACTGGAAATGGATTCCATGCCTGCCTTAAACCACTTTCTACAAGAGCCCTGTCATGGTCATGGGCATACCTATCCTTCATTCCTCTGTTCAGGGACACCTGGTGATCAGAGAAGCCACCCCTTTTCTCTGTGTCTTGGAGATCAAAACAGCCCTTATGTACCTGAGTACTTCATAGTGTAGATCATGACCCAGCTCCATGGCTTTCCAGGTGTCACTTTGGTCTAAGATGGTGGTTCTTAGTTCTTGAGGAAAGACTGCTTACTTGGAAGATCTGGTGATAGCAGCTTTAAATTCTGATTTAGATTTTATGCGGAATTTGAGGGCACTCAGGGATCCATTTCATGCCCACTCAGTAGACCACTACTGCCTGGATCCCAGGTTAAGAAAACTTTGTCCAAAAGAATACGGGTAAGGGAAAAAACTGGGTGGGGGAAGAGCTTTAGCTACTGCTTTATATCATTTTTCTGACTGAAGTGGGCGGGCTTCTGGATTTGAAGGTGTCTGCTGAGGGATGACCTGTTTGGAGGCCAAGACCGTATGAAACTTTTAGAGGTGGTGGGAGGTAAGATGTGTGTGTAGGTGGGAGAAGTGTGTGTCTATGCACATCTCCTAGTTCCCTGTTAGGGTTAATCACAGCTCTTTTGGGTTTTTCTTGAATGGGCCAGATAGTTGGATTAGGTTGTAAGGTTTTATCCTGTACTTGTCACTAGCTACTGACATCGGCTGTCACACCATCATTTTTTAAGATAGCACGAGTACTTCGATGCCACAGTGTCTTTGCTTGAGAAGGGGCTTCAGGTTGGAGAAGTGTGGAGTGATTATTTATCTTATGGTCAGAGGGCAAAGCAGGGAGCCCTGATCATGATTCAAAAGTGGGAAAGTCCCCTAGTTTCTTTGCTTACCTGACCCCAAGATGTTACTCAAATGTCACCTGGTTGTGACCATCCCTCTGCTCGAGTTTTCTTCTTTCTGGTCTTGTAGGAGTAATCCCAACCTTGTAGAAATGAGATGTTTCCCCTGAGGTGGGATGCTGGTGCAGCAGGTTGGATTCACACCCCTGGAAGTTTTAGGCAGAGTGCCTGCCCCCTACACACCCCAACAAGCAGGACCCTGACTATGGGATCAAGCTCCTCTTAGGTGCTCTGGTAAGACACAGAGAAATAAGAAAGCCAGGTGGTCCTCAACAGCCTGGAGCTCTGGGCGCAGGGTGGGCTCCCTTAGGTGTAGGTTAGAGAAGTTAGGAGGAATTTCTCAAGTGCCGGCCCTGATCAGTGGCAGGACACAGGAATTTAGTGACTGTCATGGCCCTGTCCGTGTCCTTCATCCATACGTGTCAGGGCACTTGCATTCTTTGCCTGATGGCTTTCTCTGGCCACCTAAGTGTGGTTTGCCTGCCTTTGTGGTAGACCAGAAGCCAGAGCAATGAATGCTTCCTAGGGCAGCCCAGAGCCTGTGACAGATGGGAGCTGGTGTATAACTACCCTAGATCCCTCACCCCTTGGAGGAGATAACACTGAGGTACCTGGTCTATGCATTTCCCCCAGAATTCCCCTAGGGGTGGGATTAAAAAGCCCTAGGCCCACAGTGGTAACTGGCTTGTGGACCAACCAGCTACCTTGCCTTCCAGGTGTTACTTCCACACTCCCCTGCTGGCTCTCCTCCACCTCACAAATTAGCCCCTTGCGTCTGAATCCTTGTCTCAGAGTCTGCAGCAGAACCTAAACTAAGACGAGATTCTTGGGCACCAAATCCTGGCTTTTCCCGTCTGGACAGCAGTGCTCCTCTCACTTCCTTCTGGTGCAATGGCCCACCAGGCTCCTGAGAGGGAACCAGGCTGTGTTCTGAGGCTAGGAACAGCCTGTCAGCCCTGTGATTCATGGCGTGTAGTTGGTGAATGTTCTGTCTTTTACTCTGAGGAGAAAGAAAACCGACTGGTACTCCCTGGTACATAGCCCACATTTGCCCCCCAGATCAGCCCTGTTTCTTATCCATAAAGGGAAGTTGTCTGAAGTGGAGATGGGGAGGGCAGAGACCCAGGAGAAAACCGCACTGTCAGAGCCTCTGGCAGGGAAGACACATTGGGCCCAGAGAGGTTATAGAGTTCACCAGTTTACTGCATTTGTTCTGCATGTTGCCTACATTATGGGAGGGGAGGAAGTGCCATTTCAGACTCCACAGCAGATGTCGTAAATCATGGGAAGTGTGCTTGGCCACCTCTGTGGGGCAGCTTGGAAATGAAGCCATCTATGAAACCAGGAGGCCAGGCTGCCTGGCCCTTACTCCCCTGGGTTTTGCTTTGGTGAAGAGAGGGGATGCTACTGAGGTGTCGGTGGGGGTGGGATTCGGCAACTCCTTTGAACACCCTTGAGCATCAGAGAAGTTGAGAAAAGCATGTCAGGGTTTCCTGAGAAATTATGTCTGCATTTGGCAAAGGTGAACTAGAATTTGCCATGTGATTGGGGAGGGACTTTTTAAATAAAGCAAGATCTCCAAAATTCTTATCCCTGTCTAGAAGCTTCTCTCGTATATCTTAAAAGAGATTGAAATAGAAGATGTTGAGGACAGCCTGGCTTTCTTATTTAAAACTGATTATTACAAGTTGGCTTGTTCTAACCCAATACAAGAACTCTGTGTGTGTGTGTGTGTGTGTGTGTGTGTGTCTGTGCGCGCAAGGACAAGCATTGGAAGAAAATATATGAAGATGAGGGAAAGTGGCATTTAAGGACATTTCCTGAAATACACTGTGTACCCATTTGTATTTTCTATAATATCATTTATTTGTAATTTTACTTATTGATGAAACTGCTAGTGTGGGAACAATGTTTTAGGTGCTAGGTGCCATTTCCAACAAGAAACCAAAAAGTGGAAGAAAAAAAGGTGGAGGACTATCTTTCTGTGTTCAAGGTTGCTACTTGCTGGTTGTTCTGGTGAGTAATAGTATAGAAAGGATAGGTAGATAAGAATAAATGGAAGCAGTCTTACAAAATGAGGCACGGGATTCATCTCCAGATTGCTTATTCCCCTGTTCTATGTGTCCTTAGCGTGGTTAATTGTGAGCAGGCTGTCATTCTAGCCTTCCTGGGAGACTGTTCCCAATTTATTCTTTCACTCTCTGCCATGAGCAAGCCAAGGGAAAAGATTATTCCCAGAACCAGAGTGTTCCAGGTTTTCTGAAAGGTCATTGCCACTTTTTTTTCCTTTTTTTTTGGTAGCTCACAGCACGGCAGAAATGCTTGGATGTCAACCCTGTCCCTTTAACCACTGCTGCAAGCTCACTCCATTTATTTGAGATAAAACTTTCCTCCTGGTCCAGTAGCATTCAAGGCTGAATTGGCCACGAGACAGAGGACCCTGTGTTCCTAATTATTTCTGGATGAAATGTCCTGCAGGCGAGTGGAGATTCAGGGCAAGGATGGCCAGGTGGAGCAGTCACCAGTGTGCAGTGGATTGTAGAAATGGAGAGATAATTAAATTAAGAGTGCCAGGTGCAGGCATTGAAAAATAACCGTGGGTGTTAATTATGCAGCCCGGCTTTACAGTCCAGTGTTAGCAGAGGAAATGCCACGGGCCGGTTTGTCACATGGCAGCTTGAAAGGCTTGGGAGAGACATATTCATGATTTCTAGAGAATTTGCCAGCACTGCCTACTTGGGATTCTGGGGAAGCAAGATTATTTATTAGTTGGAGTGTGTGTATTTTTTCTGTTTTGCACTGAGCCAAGGTGGGCACTTGGTGCTTGGGTGGGGGGGATGGGGGGTTAAGTTTGAGCCACATGGAAATTTGAGTGTAGTGGGAATGGTGGTGGAGTATGTTGTTTCTGGCGCAGGCCCTTCTAGAAGTACTTATTCTTTCTCTGATTTGAAATGATTTTGGTTTTAGGGGTCTGGGGCAGTGTCTCCCTGTCGGAAAGATGAAGGGATAGTCATGGACAAGAGGGGTGATCGCCGATAGCGCAGAACAGCACCACAGCTAGGTTGCTGGTATATTGAGTGACAGAAGCCACACCTCAAAGTCCTTTCTGCCTGATTCCATTTTGGTGAAGTTCTAGATCAGGCTAAACTGAGCTATGGGGATGCATGGTGGGGCTGGGGTTGCACAAGGGAACTTTATAAGGTAATGGGAGAATGTTCCATTTCTTTCTTGGGCCGAGGGTTAGATGATGTGAACATTTTTCAAAATACATGGGATAGACACTTAAAATCTGTGCGTTTCATTGCATCTAAATTGCTCCCTGATGAAAGAAACATGAAAAGACCTCAGCACTGTGCCTTTCCGCAGATTTTGAGCCCTAATGGGTCTAGCCCAAATCTCGTGTTCACAGTCTATCCTGGCCACCCAGGCTTTCCTTGTCCACAGAGTTGTTCACAAAAGCCTCTCATTAGAAGGAAGCCGAGTCTAATGCACGGACAGCGCACCATGGCCCTTGGGCCAAATCCGCTCACCCTCATTTTTGCAAATACAATTGTATTGGAACACAGCCACGCCTGTTCATTTATGTGTCCTCTGTGGCTGCTCTCATGGCACAGTGACAGAGCTGAGTTGCTGCAGCAGAGGCTGCTGGTCCACCGGCCTGCAATACTTACTGTCTGTCCCTTTGCAGAAAAGGTTTGTGGCAACTTGGTCTAAAGGACCGTTTCTTTGGGAGCTTCTCACGACAGCTCTGTGCGGGCGGAGATTCGGGGCAGAGGATGCTGTCCTGGAAGGGGTCAAGTATAGCTGTTGAGTTGTGGTCACAGTGTGGATAAGTTGTTCTTCGTTCCCTGGGCTTTGCTGGGCATGCATGGCGCCACGGATCCACAGTGAAGTACAGCTAGGCCTAGATGGAGTTTTAAAAAAAGTTTTCTGGGTCGCTGCTTTTAGGGAGGGAGACATAAGTAAGGCCTGGAAGCTCTCCGAGGCCAAAGCAAGACTCCTGTTTTAAACCTCTAAGCCTTTGGCTGTAAATGATCCTTGCTTGGAAAATGAAAGTCAGCTAATTGATTTTGATAAAAGTAGATGTGGCCTGGTGAGACCTGGTTAGCGTGATTGGCAGTGTTCGTTAAGTAAATGAAGGAACTAATTGGACATATGAACCGATGTCACAATTTGGGTTTGCATTTGGAGCTAAAGGAGACATTTTGTTGAAGATAATCTTTGAAACTATTGTTTAAAAAGGTTTACACGCCCTTCCTGCCTTCACTTTCTCCCCAAGATTAATGCTTGTGACCAGGCAGGCAGTCCCTGGAGGCTCTGGTAATGTGGCACATGGGTCCCAAAGCTTAGGCTTTTGTAATTTTGCAATTGTTATTTCCTTCATCTGTCTGCTTTTCTTATTCTGTGGTTACCAGCATTAAAGAGTTCAGTCTTAGGGAAGAGGGGTCAATAACTTTTTTAATGAAAATAACTAAATGTGAAGTAGATTTTTGTTCTCTTTAAAAATATGTGTGTCAAGTAATGAATCATGGAACACTACATCAAAAAGTAATGATGGTGATTAACATAACAATAAAAAAATTAAAAAATAAAAATGTATATATATATGAATATATGATATGTTAATGATGCATGACATATAAATGTGTAAACGATCCATGTATACGTGATGAATATGTAAATGAGAAATATAATAATGATATAACTATGTAATTGGGGCCTTAAAAAATCCGGGCAGTGCTTGAGTGTTGCATTAGGCTGTTCCTTCATGGCCCCAGGTTACAGGGCTGGGAGCAGGTCAGGCAGAATTGCCGGAACTGATGAACTGCTGTCTAACTAAGAGGAATTCAGAAACAAGCAGATGAATTGTGAGTCGTGGAGATTTGTTCCACGGAGTAGAGAATTGCCGATTTGATCACGTGCGATTCATTCACTTAGTCGCATATGCTTAGGGCTTCCTAAGTGTGGCATGTCTTATGTCAGTAGAGTGAGAGGCCACGGGTGTGAGCTCACACTCCCATCTTGCAGCTACCTCTGTTAACTGGGAGCTAGTCAAGGATCAGGTGCTTAGCAGAAAGCCAGCCACTCCTTCTGCTCCATGCTAGTGTCAAAAATAATTAAATCTCTATAAAGACCTCTTCTCCTCCCTTTTAGGTTGCTGTGCCTGATGGTGAGAATAGCAGCACCATCAACACACACACACACCCCGTAATCTCATGGTTTTTCCTTAAAGCTTCAGATATGGATTTAGGATTGAGGGAAAGTATGATTTTTCATACTTTTTAAAAAATTTTATTTTATTATGTTAGTCATAATTCATTACATCATTAGTTTTTTTTTAATTTTATTATGTTATGTCACCATACAATACATCATTTGTTTTTGATGTGGTGATCCACGATCCATTGTTTGTGTATAACACCCAGTGCTCCATGCAGAACGTGCCTTCTTTAATACCCATCATCAGGCTAACCCATCCCCCCACCCCCCTCCCCTCTAAAACCCTCAGTTTGTTTCTCAGAGTCCATAGTCTCTCATGGTTCATCTCCCCCTCCGATTTCCCCCTCTTCATTTTTCCCTTCCTACTGTCTTTTTTTTTTTAAACATATAATGTATTATTTGTTTCAGGGGTTTATAAAGTATTTATTTTATAAGTATTCTAATAGCAGTGTTAACAATAACCCTGTGATATGGACACTGACTGGGTAGTATGTATATGCATTCCTTCATTGATCCATGCATTCATTAATTCATCTTTACAGATCACATTGCCATCTGCCAGGGGCCATGCTTGGTACTGGGGAGTAAATAGTGAGAGGAAAAAAAAGCCCAGTTCTTGCCCACAGAGAACTCATAGCTTCCTAGGAGAGACAGAAAACTATAAATAATATTGAGATATAAGCTTGCCAGTTTAGAAAAGTATTATAAATTATTCAGTACCATAAGATCACACAGTGGGTCTGGGGGTTAGGACATACTTCACAGAGAAGAAAGTGGCACTGGGGTTGGAATCTACAGGGAGAATTTTGACCAGTGATGGTTGAAGGAAGTTGTGCAAGGGCCCTGTGGTCCAAAGGAACAGGGCATGTAAGAGGAACTAAGACAAGGTTGAAGAGTGAGAGAAATGCAGAGTGTAATACAGGATGGTTCCAGTATGGCTGAAGACATTGGCAGTGACCTGGCAATGCAGGGTTCTTGTGGGTTGTATTAAGGAGGTGAACTTGAGTCCAAGAATGGCGAGCAGCTGCTGTAGTGCTTTAATCAAGGTGGATTTACATTGGGAAAATGTACATTTGGATTTACACTTTGGAAAGCTCTCTCTGGCTGTGGTGCTGGTGTGGACCAGAAGGGGAAGACTCTGCAATGATGACTTTCTGTGGGTTTGTTTTTCTTCTTTCACTTTTCCTCTGGGTTATGGGGCTCTGGGCTGATTTAGTCTCTGATGGTCTCAGAGCAGAAGGACTGGTTATAAAACGGTCATAAGCGGAAGGAAAGGTGGGATGGAATATTCTAGAAAGGTATTCCTTGGGCTGTGGAATGAGTAGGAATACCATATGTCAGCAGCAGTGTACTCAACGGGGGAATTATGGTGCTAACAGGTAAACTGATGTTTGAAATGATTCCATCCACCAAACCTTGGCCTTAAAGAGTAAGTTCCTGTTTTAAACCAGTTTTTCCTTTGACATCCAGGATGAGGTGTAAGAGGTTTTCCTTGGCATCAACTCTTTAACCAGAGGGCATTGGGGAATGATTTCTGACTCTGAAATAATGAGCCAGGTGAAGACCAAAATAGGTGAGACACCTGGGTGACCCAGACACTAAGTTGGGAGGAGGAGAAGTATAAAAGTGCCTACCTCAGTGTCCTCCACAGTTGTTAGCTGTTATTATATGGCTGTTATTAATATCAGTACCACTGTTACCAGTAGGAATACCCTGGCATTACTCTCTTACCTTTTACTATTCATTCATTCATTTCACCCTATTAAAAAACATTATTGAGAACCAACTATACCAGGTATTATTATGGGTGTTGGGGATGTAGCAGTGAGCAAAATTACATTGCAGTCTCCATGCAGCTTACACTCTGGTTCAGAGAGGTAATAAATAAATAAAAGCCAAATAAATAAATGCATTAGCTGGCTGATGAGCATAAGAGCTGAGAAGAAAACTAAGGCAGGAAAAGAAGCTGGAGAGTAAGATGGTCCAGGCAGCCCCTCTGAGCCAAGAACAGAGTGGAGGGCATGGACTCTGCCAATGACTAGGGAAACTGAAGAGCAAGTGCAATAGCCCTGTGGCAGGAAGTGCTTTCAGGATTTGAGGGAGGAAGCTAGCATGGCTTGTGGAAGCTAACCTAGCTGTGTGCTTAGGTTTCCATTCTTACCTAACCACTAATCCCTAATAATGGAGTGGGCTCCTCTTTCAGGTAGAGGAGGTAAGCAATTCTGATAGAAGTGATTGGCACCTACTTCTGATTTTCTTTTTTTGTTCCTTGGGGCTCTGATCCCAGCTCCCTCTCACCATTTCTGCATAGGTTAGACCTTCAGCCATTCATACACTAGGCAGAAGTTCCCACAAGAAATGTCTGGAGAGGTCTAACAACTTAAGGTATTGTGTCTCCTTTCTGACAATTTTCAAGATTGACAAAATTCCCCACTTGTCTAGCAGTGTGGTCGCTGGAGGGGCAGGTGTCCTGTTAAACGTGGAACACAGAAATAAGCAGTGGGAGTTGACAAGCTGAAGTAGAAATGGAAGGAAATACATCTCTGGATGAAATGGAGCCACTCACGTGACATTAGAAATCTCTGCTCTGCATTCGATAGATGATGTTTTCTGCCATGAGCATCCCTTCCAACACTGATGCGGACGTCTGCCACGTGCCTGTTCTCTGCTGGGGCTGGGAAGCATTCTTCAGTGTGTCAGTGTCCTGGTAAACATGTCAACAATTTGTGTGATTCACTACACGTGAATAAATGCTATGAATTTGGCTGATCGATTGGTATGCGAGGGCCTGCAGACGTGGGAGAAAATGCCACTTCTTATCTGTGGGTGGACACGGAAAAAAACAGAAGTTCTCCCCAGGATGATAATTACACAATGAACGATGTGAGTCTGTGAAAAGTTCCAGAAACTCGATTACTGTTGATGGTGATAATATGATTAATTAAAGCCACTCAGGAATTAGTCTAATTTACTGCTGTGGGAGGAAGGTGGGGGGAAGAAAAGTAGGTTTAAAAGGAAAATAAAGTGAGTTTTATTTTTTTACATCTAAGAGAATGATTGAAATTAAGCAGCTTCCTCATCTTTTTCGAAGGGAACCTGGAGAGGCTGTTGTCTTTGCTCCTGGGGCCTGGCGGCTGGCAGACAGGCGAAGTGAGCGCACGTGTCCCTCCTGATTCAGGAGCTGTCCAAGGCGTGGGTGTGACCAGAGTCTCTGTGCACAGCAGCCCTCTCCCTGGTGTTGTCAGGCAACACAGAAACCCCCAGAGTGCACCCAGATGAAATAAAGAGACTGCCCAGATGTGAAAAGGAAGAAGAGGGTTTAAGTCCAGCTTCCCTCCATTGCTCTTGTTCTGTCTGCTTCCACCTAGAAATTAATTTGTGAACAAACGGCATTTTTGGACCTGAAGAGGATCAATCAGGATGCTGTTGCCTGCAGCCAGGCTAGGTGATGGGGCTGCAGCTTCCTCAAATGCTCTGATACATTCACTCGAGTGTCTGCCCCATGTCTCTATGGCAAAGCCTGCAAAATTGTGAGCATTCAACTCTTGCAATTACCACTGACTCAGCTGCCAAAACATATTTTCCGTCCGTTTCTGACAGAGGCTTCTGTTTAAATAGAGAGGAGGAGAGATGATCTCTTTTCAAAGTGATTCCAGCCTGATTCTCCGAGTGCAAGTGGTAAAGTCACCAAGTCCAATTGGAATGAATTGATTTATCTTTTTTGGCAGCCCTGATCAGCACCCTCCCAAGAGGCTGGGCTATAAATGGGAGGTAATCATGATGATATACATATTTCTCTGGATGCTGCTTGGCTAATCCAGTCCATTTTCCATAGATATTATCACTTCAGACAGCTGCTGTTCCATTGCTGGTCTTGAATTTTTTGTTTAACCCTGTACTTCAAGAAGAGAAATCTAGTGGTTTTTTAAAATGCAGTTGAATTGCCAGAAAAGATAAAGGAGCTCATTCTCCTTTAGCATTTTTCTATAGAAGTTTTATTCTTTCACCTGGACAAAAATGGAATGATCTGTGAAATGACATGAGCACATGAAAAACATGCACGTAATAATCAACTCACATGCATGTACTGATGTTCTGTGTTTATACTGTAGATCAGTGGAGCCTTGGCTTGTTAATTTGCCTGTTTTCCTTGACTCACTGGGTTAGGGGTTTCACTGGGATGAAACTTGGTATTTGTATGACCCCCCCCATTACCCCTGCTGACTCCTAGTTAGAATCCTTGAGAACTGTTGGCATATGACCTGTTTTACCCACCACCTGCTTGTACTCCAAAGCTGAAAGCTTCCTTCAGGGGTTTCTTATGACCTCAGCACTTGTGCTTGTGACCTCAGCACTTTCAGTTCTTCAGTTCTTTGTCTTCATTTTCCTTCTCTGCCACCAGATCTAAAGGCTTCACAGAGTTTGGGACGGTATCTTAATCCATCTCTGTACTGCCCCCGCTACCAACAGCATGGTTAATACACAGACATTAAATCAAACATTTGTCCTTCCCCAGATATCCAGTGGCTCAGTTCACCTCACTGGGGGCTTTCTTGACCACCCTATCTAAGATTGTAGTTCCCATCAATACAGGAACCTTCTAGTTCTGCTTTGTCTTGCCTCATGGGATGTATCATCACCTCTAATACCAGATACTTATATGTTAATCTTCCCCTGCCCCCTACAACAAGTTCTATGAGAGGTAGGGATTTGTCTTGTTTATTGCTGAATTTCCAATTTAGGGCAGTGTCTGAAGCATAACAGATGCCCAATACACATTCAGTGAAAAAAATAATAGCTTAATTAAAGGAAAAGAAGACATAAAAATCTCCCATACCCACAGCTAACATCATACTCAGTGGTGAAAGATTGAAAGCTTTTCCTCTAAGATCAGGAACAAAACAAGGATGCCTTCTTTTGCCACTTCTACTCAACAGAGTACTGGAAGTCCTAGCTAGAGCAATTAGGCGAGAAAAAGAAATAAAAGCCATCCAAGTTGGAAAGGGAGAAGTAAATTTTTCTTACCTTGCAGATGATAGGATCTTTAAGAAGATTTCACAAAATAACTATTAGAACTAATAAATGAATTCAGCGAAGTTACAGGATACAAAATCAACACACAAAAATAAGTCATGTGTCTATACATTAACAATGAACAATCTAAAAGGGAAATTAAGAAAACAATTCCATATGCAATGGCATCAAAATAAATGAAATACTTAGGAAGAAACTTAGCCAAGGAAGCAAAAGAATTGAAAACTACAAAACATTGCTGAAAGAATTTTTAATAGACATGAATGAATGGAAAGACATCTCATGAGTTAGAAAACTTAGCATTGTTAAGATGTCAGTACTATCCCCAAATAATCTACAGATTTAATGCAATCTCTATCAAAATCCTGATAAGGATTTTTTGCAGAAATAGAAAAATGTATCCTAAAATTCCTGTGGAATCTCAAGGGACCCTGGGACCCTGAATAGCCAAAAACAAAAACAAAAACAAAACAAAACTTGAAAAATAAGAACAAAGTTGGATATCTCATACTTTCTTATTTCAAAACTTATTACAAAGCTACAATAATCAAGACAGTGTAGTACTGCTCCATGACAGACATATTGACCACTGGAATAGAAGAGAGCACCCAGAAATCAACCCTTGCATATATGGTTAAATGATTTTGATGAGGACACCTACACCATACAATGGGGAAAGGACAATTTTTTCAACAAATGGTGTTGGGAATACTGGATATCCACATGCAAAAGAATGAAGTTGGACCCATACCTTATACCATATACAAAAATTAACTCAGAATGGACCATAGAACTAAATGTAAGACTTAAAACTATAAAAATATTAGAAGGAAACATATGGCAAAACTTCACAATGTTGGATTTGGCAATGATTTCTTGGATGTGACACCAAAAACACAGACAATAAAAGTAAAAATGGGTACATTTGTCTTCGACAAGATTGAAAACTTATGTGCATCTAGGGACATAATCAGTTGAGTGAAAAGGCAGCCTACGGAATGGAATAAAATATTTGCAAATCATATATCTGTTGAAGGGATACTATCCAGAATATGTAAAGAACTTCTACAAGTCAAAAACAAAATAAAACAAGTCAATTAAAAAATGAGCAAAGGACTTGAATAGATATTTCTCCAAAGAAGATACACAAATAGCAAACAAGCACATGAAAGATGCTCAATATTACTAACCACTAGGGAAATGCAAATCAGAACTACAATGAGATACCACCTTACATCCATTATGATGCTACTATTAAAACAACAACAATAGAATATAAATATGTGAGGATGTGGAGAAATTGGTAACCCCTGTGCACTGTTGATGGGAATGTAAAATGGTGTTGCTGCTATGGAAAATGGTATGGTCATTCCTCACAAAAATTAAAAATAGAATTACTGTATAATCCAGCAGCCCCACTGCTGGGTGTGTATTCAAAAGAATTGAAAGCAGGCTCTCAGAGAGATATTTTGTACACTCATGTTTATAGCAACATTATTCACAATAGCCAGAAGAAGCAACCTAAATGTCCAGCAAGAAATGAATGGATAAACAAAATGTGGTGTATACATAAAATGGAATATTATTCAGCCTTTAAAAGGAAGGAAGTTCTGACACTTGCTACAAAATGGATGAACCTTGAGGACGTTATGCTGAGTGAAATAAGCTAGTCATAAAAAGACAAATACTGTATGATTTCACTTACATGGGGATATCTAGAAGAGTCAAAATCATGGAAACAGAAAGTGGTGTGGTGGCTGCCAGGGACTGGGGGTGGGGGTGGGGAGAAGAGTCATTGAACGGGAACAGAGTGTCCGTTTTGCAAGATGGAAAATTTCTGGAAATTTGTCGTTCAACAATGTGAATAAACTTAAAACTAATGAATTGTATACTTAAAAATGGTTAAGATGATACAATTTATGTTATGTGCATTTTACCACAAATTTAAAAAATCACCTATAATCCCACCACCAGGATTAACCATTTTTAACATTTGGGTATGTAACTATGTTAGGTTTTGTAGATTTCTTTCCTCTGCATGTGTGTTTGCAAATGTGTACATGTACACACATACACACACCAACCATTTGTTGGCCTGAGAACGTTGTAGTCACATGGAGAGATACAGATGAAAGGAGAACAGAGAGGTAATTGAATAATTACAATGAAACCTAGTTGTGCTCTAGTAATTAAATGCTAAGAATGTTGAAGCACTGTGGGAGCAGAACAGGATGATTTTGCCAAGGAGGAGGCATCTGAGTTAGTTGGGTTTTAAAGTACGAGTAGGAGTTTTACAGGCAGAGGAGGATCAGGGAGAGCATGTGAAACGGCAGTGGTTGTGAAGGGCAGCAAAGAGTTTGGAAAACAGTGAGTAAGTCTATTGAGGTGGTGGGAGTATTGGGAGGGAAGGGAGCAGTGAGGCCTGAGCCCAGGGAAAGTGGTTCGAGGACACAATTGGTGGCTTTGATAATCTTATAGCGGTCAGCCAATGGAGGTGTTGCCCTTCCCTGCCCCAGAGGTGTTTGTTTGTGTGTTTGTTTTTTGAATAATGAGAATGACATTTGGGCTGCATGACATTAAAATGATCACCACGAATCCATTGTCACTGCAGGAGTTGAAAAATAACCCTTGAAGATGACCATTTACTGCTCTGAAAAAAGAAATTACCCATATCCTGGTGCTTCCAGAGGATTAAGCTTTAAATGTATGTGGGGATTGACGCAAAGGGTAGTCTGCTTTTTCTGTGGCTTTTCATATCTTATATACTTAAAAATAGACCAAGCAGAGAGTCCAAGGACTTATTAGTCTTTATTATCTAGAATGACACTATATAATAAAGATATAATGCAAGACACATATGTACTTTTGAATTTTCTAATAGTTACATTAGGAACAGGTGAAATTAACTTTGATAATGTATTTTATTTAACCCATTTTATTGCTTGTTGAAATAATATCATTTCAACATGTAATCAATATAAAATTATAAATGAAGACTTTACATTCTCTTTTTTATACCAAGTCTTCAAAATCCAGTGTGTATTTTACACCTATGGCATGTCTCAATTCAAACTAGCCTCATTTTGAGTGGTCAGTGGCCACAATCATTGGTGACTCCTGTATGGGACAGAGCAAGTCTAGAATATGCTGTGGTTGAAAAGAAATAAATAATAGCCATGTATTCTCTAAAACATGATCAGGATCATCACCCTTTTTTAACAACTTTGCTCACAGCACAGATCAAATTACTTCTCTGGCATTTAGGAAAGTTTAAGCTGATGGAGTATAATTTTCACTGGCACTTTTGTTTGCCAGGATCATATGGTGTCTCAAAAATATGCAGTCATGTCAAATCATGGTAATTAGTGCCAGAAAAAAACTTGTCAGGGGTATGCATTGCAGACTCTATCACCTCCACTTGCCAACCTTGCATACGGATGTTCTTTTGCATTTTCATCACAGCCAACAGCACTGAATTCTGCTTCAGGACACATACACATGGCCTGTATTAGTATGGGTGGGATTGAATTTAGAAGAGAATTTGGCCTGAAGGGTAAATGAGAAAGTGATCATTAATGTCACTGAATATTTGAAGGAGCAAACACACGAGGATATAGTAGACACTGGATGTGTGTTTGTATGTATATGTGCATTTCAGCCTAACTCAATAGAATTAATGCTTTCAGTCTCAATGTAAGCACATTCTCCCCACTTTTCAAATTTTCCCTCATTCTACATATTGCATATTTTTTACATACAGATTTGGAACTCTAAAATAATGCATTATCTTTTTCTCATTAGCAAAATTTCTTCTGCAAGCCATATGTTTTTCTCCCCTCAAAATACAAATGATTTGTTTTTCGTCAGAACTAGTTAGGTCTTGCCAAAGGTATATGCAATAATCATTTGAGATGCATATCGTGAAGCTCAGTCCTCCAATCAAGATAGCAAACTAGTTGGAAACCACAACACTTGGAAAGAAAATAAGACCTGGGCCCAGGAGTTTAACAGTGTTTTCAAACTTTGAATGAAAACAAAATCCTAAAAACAACTTATTAGTGAAGAGACATTTCTTGTCTTTAAAAGAAGGACTGGTTTTTTTCCTTGTCTCTTATTTCATTTTACCTTAAAACTATTAGGCTTTCTTTTTCTTTTTTTTTGACGCTAATTTTTTTATTCTTATGTTAATCCCCATACATTACATCATTAGTTTTAGATGTAGTGTTCCATGATTCATTGTTTGTGCATAACACCCAGTGCTCCATGCAGAATGTGCCCTCCTCAATACCCATTACCAGGCTAACCCATCCTCCCACCCCCCTCCCCACTAGAACCCTCAGTTTGTTTTTCAGAGTCCATCGTCTCTCATGGTTCGTCTACCCCTCCGATTTCCCCCGCTTCATTCTTCCCCTCCTGCTACCTTCTTCTCCTACTTCTCCTTCTTCTCCTCCTTCTTCTTCTTCTTCTTCTTCTTCTTCTTTTTCTTCTTCTTCTTCTTCACATATATTGCATTATTTGTTTCAGAGGTACAGATCTGAGATTCAACAGTCTTGCACAATTCACAGCGCTTACCAGAGCACATACCCTCCCCAGTGTCTATCACCCAGTCACCCAATCCCTCCCACCCCACCCCCAACTCCAGCAACCCTCAGTTTGTTTCCTGCGATTAAGAATTCCTCATATCAGTGAGGTCATATGATACATGTCTTTCTGTGTTTGACTTACTTCGCTCAACATAGTACCCTCCAGTTCCATCCGCATCGTTGCAAATGGCAAGATCTCATTCCTTTTGATGGCTGCATAATATTCCATTGTGTATATATACCACATCTTCTTTATCCATTCATCTGTCCATGGACATGTTGGCTCTTTCCACAGTTTGGCTATCATGGACAATGCTGCTGTAAACATCGGGGTGCACATACCCTTTCGGATCCCTACTTTTGTATCTTTGGGGTAAATACCCAGTAGTGCAATTGCTAGATCATATGGTAGCTCTATTTTCAACTTTTTGAGGAACCTCCATACTGTTTTCCGGAGTGGCTGCACCAGCTTGCATTCCCACCAACAGTGTAGGAGGGTTCCCCTTTCTCCGCATCCCTGCCAACATCTGTCGTTTCCTGACTTGTTAATTTTAGCCATTCTGACTGGTGTGAGGTGGTATCTCATTGAGGTTTTGATTTGGATTTCCCTGATGCCAAGCGATATTGAGCACTTTTTCATGTGTCTGTTGCCCATTTGGATGTCTTCTTTGGAAAAATGTCTGTTCATGTCTTCTGCCCATTTCTTGATTGGATAATTTGTTCTTTGGGTGTTGAGTTTGATAAGATCTTTATAGATTTTGGATACTAGCCCTTTATCTGATATGTCATTTGCAAATATCTTCTCCCATTCTGTCGGTTGTCTTTTGGTCTTGTTGACTGTTTCTTTTGCTGTGCAAAAGCTTTTTATCTTGATGAAGTCCCAATAGTTCATTTTTGCCCTTGCTTCCCTTGCCTTTGGCGATGTTTCTAGGAAGAAGTTGCTTCGGCTGAGGTCAAAGAGGTTGGTGCCTGTGTTCTCCTTTAGGATTTTGATGGACTCCTGTCTCACATTGAGGTCTTTCAACCATTTGGAGTCTATTTTTGTGTGTGGTGTAAGGAAATGGTCCAGTTTCATTCTTCTGCATGTGGCTGTCCAATTTTCCCAACACCATTTGTTGAAGAGACTGTCTTTTTTCCGTTGGACATTCTTTCCTGCCTTGTCAAAGATGAGTTGACCATAGAGTTGAGGGTCCATTTCTGGGCTCTCTATTCTGTTCCATTGATCTATGTGTCTGTTTTTGTGCCAGTACCATACTGCCTTGATGATGACAGCTTTGTAATAGAGCTGGAAGACCGGAATTGTGATGCCGCCAGCTTTGCTCTTCTTTTTCAACATTCCTCTGGCTATGCGGGGTCTTTTCTGGTTCCATAGAAATTTTAGGATTATTTGTTCCATTTCTTTGAAAAAAGTGGATGGTATTTTGATGGGGATTGCATTTGTAGATTGCTCTAGGTAGCATTGACATCTTCACAATATATGTTTTTCCAATCCATGAGCATGGAACGTTTTTCCATTTCTTTGTGTCTTCCTCAATTTCTTTCATGAGTATTTTATAGTTTTCTGAGTACAGATCCTTTGCCTCTTTGGTTAGATTTATTCCTAGGTATCTTATGGTTTTGGGTGCAATTGTAAATGGGATCGACTCCTTAATTTCTCTTTCTTCTGTCTTGTTGTTGGTGTATAGGAATGCCACTGATTTCTGTGCATTGATTTTATATCCTGCCACTTGACTGAATTCCTGTATGAGTTCTAGCAGTTTTGGGGTGGAGTCTTTTGGGGTTTTCCACATAAAGTATCATATCATCTGCAAAGAGTGAGAGTTTGACTTCTTCTTTGCCGATTTGGATGCCTTTGATTTCTTTTTGTTGTCTGATTGCTGTGGCTAGGACTTTTAATACTGTGGTGAATAGCAGTGGTGATAGTGGACATCCCTGCCGCGTTCCTGACCTTAGGGGGAAAGCTCTCAGTTTTTCCCCATTGAGAATGATATTCGCTGTAGGTTTTTCATAGATGGCTTTTATGATATTGAGGTATGTACCCTCTATGCCTATACTCTGAAGAGTTTTGATCAAGAAAGGATGCTGTACTTTGTCAAAAGCTTTTTCTGCATCTATTGAGAGGATCATATGATTCTTGTTCTTTCTTTTGTTAATCTATTGTATCGCGTTGATTGATTTGCGGATGTTGAACCAACCTTGCAGCCCAGGGATAAATCCCACTTGGTCGTGGTGAATAATCCTTTTAAGGTACTGTTCGATCCTATTGGCTAGTATTTTGGTGAGAATTTTTGCATCCATGTTCATCAAGGATATTGGTCTGTAATTCTCCTTTTTGATGGGGTCTTTGTCTGGTTTTGGGATCAAGGTAACGCTGGCCTCATAAAACGAGTTTGGAAGTTTTCCTTCCATTTCTATACTTTGGAACAGTTTCAGAAGAATAGGTATTAATTCTTCTTGAAATGTTTGGTAGAATTCCCCTGGGAAGCCATCTGGCCCTGGGCTTTTGTTTTTTTGGAAGATTGTTGATGACTGCTTCAGTTTCCTTAGTGGTTATAGGTCTGTTCAGGTTTTCTATTTCTTCCTGGTTCAGTTTTGGTAGTTGATACATCTCTAGGAATGCATCCATTTCTTCCAGGTTATCTAATTTGCTGGCATAGAGTTGCTCATAATATGTTCTTATAATTGTTTGTATTTCTTTGGTGTTGGTTGTGATCTCTCCTCTTTCATTCCTGATTTTGTTGATTTGGGTCATTTCTCTTTTCTTTTTGATAAGTCTGGCCAGGGGTTTATCAATCTTGTTAATACTTTCAAAGAACCAGCTCCTAGTTTTGTTGATCTGTTCTACTGTTCTTTTAGCTTCTATTTCATTGATTTCTGCTCTGATCTTTGTTATTTCTCTTCTCCTGCTGGGTTTAGGCTTTATTTGCTGTTCTTTCTCCAGCTCCTTTAGGTGTAGGGTTAGGTTGTGTACTTGAGACCTTTCTTGTTTCTTGAGAAAGGCTTGTATTGCTATATACTTTCCTCTTAGGACTGCCTTGGCTGCATCCCAAAGATTTTCAATAGTTGTGTTTTCATTTTCATTGGTTTCCATGTATTTTTTGAATTCTTCTTTAATTTCCTGGTTGACCCATTCATTCTTCAGTAGGATGCTCTTTAGCCTCCATGTATTTGAGTTCTTTCCGACTTTCCTCTTGTGATTGAGTTTTAGTTTCAAAGCATTGTGGTCTGAAAATAGGCAGGGAATGATCCCAGTCTTTTGGTACCGGTTGAGACCTGATTTATGACCTAGGATGTGATCGATTCTGGAGAATGTTCCATGAGCACTAGAGAAGAATGTGTATTCCGTTGCTTTGGGATGGAATATCTGAATATGTCTGTGAAGTCCATTTGGTCCAATGTGTCATTTAAAGTCTTTATTTCCTTGTTGATCTTTTGCTTAGACGATCTGTCCATTTCAGTGAGGGGGTTGTTAAAGTCCCCCACTAGTATTCTATTGTTGTCGATGTGTTTCTTTGCTTTTGTTATTAATTGCCTTATATAATTGGCCGCTCCCATGTTAGGGGCATAGATATTTACAGTTGTTATATCTTCTTGTTGGATAGACCCTTTAAGTAGGTTATAATGTCCTTCCTCATGTCTTATTACAGTCTTTGGTTTAAAATCTAATTTGTCTGATATAAGGATTGCCACCCCAGCTTTCTTTTGGTGTCCATTAGCATGGTAAATCGTTTTCCAACCCCTCACTTTCAATCTGGGGGTGTCTTTGGTTCTAAAATGAGTTTCTTGCAGACAGCATATCGATGGGTCTTGTTTTTTAATCCAATCTGATAGCCTGTGTCTTTTGATTGGGGCATTGAGCCCATTTACATTCAGGGTAACTATTGAAAGATATGAATTTAGTGCCATTGTATTTCCTGTAAGGTGACTGTTACTGTATATTGTCTGTGTTCCTTTCTGGTCTATGTTGCTTTTAGGGTCTCTCTTTGCTTAGAGGACCCCTTTCAAGATTTCCTGTAGGGCTGGTTTTGTGTTTGCAAATTCCTTTAGTTTTTGTTTGTCCTGGAAGCTTTTGATCTCTCCTTCAATTTTCAATGACAGCCTAGCTGGATAGAGTATTCTTGGCTGCATATTTTTCTCATTTAGTGCTCTGAATATATCCTGCCAGTCCTTTCTGGCCTGCCAGGTCTCTGTAGATAGGTCTGTTGCCAATCTAATGTTTCTGCCATTGTTGGTTACATATCTCTTCTCCCGAGCTGCTTTCAGGATTTTCTCTTTGTCTATGAGACTTGTAAGTTTTACTATTAGATGTCGGGCTGTTGACCTATTTTTATTGATTTTGAGAGGGGTTCTCTGTGCTTCCTGGATTTTGATGCCTGTTTCCTTCCCCAAATTAGGGAAGTTCTCTGCTATAATTTGCTCCATTATACCTTCTGCCCCTCTCTCTTTCTTCTTCTTCTGGGATCCCAATTATTCTAACGTTGTTTCGTCTTATGGTATCGCTTATCTCTTGAATTCTGCCCTCATGATCCAGTAGTTGTTTCTCTCTCTTTTTCTCAGCTTCTTTATTTTCCATCATTTGGTCTTCTCTATTACTGATTCTCTCTTCTGCCTCATTTATCCTAGCAGTTAGCGCCCCCATTTTTCATTGCACCTCATTAATAGCCTTTTTGATTTCGACTTGGTTAGATTTTAGTTCTTTTATTTCTCCAGAAAGGGTTTCTCTAATAACTTCCATATTTTTTTCAAGCCCAGCTAGTATCTTTAAAGTGATGATTCTGAACTCTAGATCTGACATCGTACTAATGTCCGTATTGAATAGGTCCCTGGCAGTCGGTACTACCTCTTGTTCTTTTTGTTGAAGTGATTTTTTCCATCTTGTCATTTTCTGCAGAGGAGGATAGATTAATGAGAGAACAAAATGCTAGCAGAGTAACAACGTCCCGAGAAAATATACTCTAAACAAATCAGAAAAGACCTGAAGCAGTGGAAAAAGAAAGGGAAAGAGAGAAAAAAGAAAAAGAAAAAAAAAGAAAAAGATAAAGATAAAAACAAACATAAACAAACAAAACAAAACAACAACAAAAAAACCCAGAATGTGATCAAATATGATCAGGCTGGTATATAGATCAGTGCCACACACTAGATTTGGGGTGTATTTTGGTCTTTTAGAAGAAAGTGCCTCCCAAAATTTTAAAGAAAGAAAAACATATATATGTACAAAAATAAGGGTTGATATGATGAAGGGATGGAATATGACTGTAAAGATGGAAATTATAAAAAATTTTATAAAAGGAATTGATAAGAAGTTGTTGAAAAAATAAAGAAGAGGTTTTAAAAAAAGAAAAAAAAAAGGGAGAGAATGTGATCAGGCAGGGGAGTAGAAAACACCATATACTAGAGATTTAGGGTATATTTTAATCTGTTAGAAGAAACTATCTCAAAATTTTAAAGAGAGACCAACTTATATATATATATATATATATGCCAGAAACATGGGTAACTACTATGAAGGGATAGAATATGACTCTAAAAATGAAAAATGAAAATGTGTTTTTAAAAAAGGGATTGATAAGATGTTGGTTGAAAAAGGGAAAAAGAAAAACTCAAAAAAAAAAAAGAAAAGACATTTAAAAAAAAAATTAACTTTGAAAGACTAAAGAATCGGGCGCCTGGGTGGCTCAGTTGGTTAAGCGACTGCCTTTGGCTCAGGTCATGATCCTGGAGTCCCGGAATCGAGTCCCACATCGGGCTCCTTGCGGAGCGGGGAGTCTGCTTCTCCCTCTGCCCTTCCCCCCTCTCATGCTCTCTCTCTCTCTCTCTCTAATAAATAAATAAATAAATCTTAAAAGAAAAAAAGAATAAAGAATCATGGTAAAAAAGCCATGAATTCTATGTGCAGTATTCCCCTAGCGCTGGAGTTCTGCTGTTCTCATTGATCGGTAAACTCGGTCTTGGCTGGCTGTTCTCTCTGATCTTCTGGGGGAGGGGCCTGTTGCCGTGGTTTCCAAATGTCTTTGCCGGAGGCGGAATTGCCCCGCCCTTGCCCCCTCCTGGCTAAGTAATCTTCTCCGGTTTGCTCTCCGGAGCTTTTGTTCCCTGCGAGCTTTCTGTACAGCTTTGGAGGCAGAGAATGAAAATGGCGGCCTCCCAATCTCTGCCCCGGAGGAGCCGAGAACTCAGGGCCCCGCTCCTCAGTGAGGCCCCAGAGAAAAGCCATCAGTCACTCCCGCCTCCCCGGTCTCCGGCCGCAATCCGTGCTCACCCGGCCTGTGACCGCGCGTTTCTATCTCCGGCACTCGACCCCGTGTGGAGTCTCCAAACCCAGCAGATCCCTGTGTGCGCTCCCGCGCCGCTCCTCCCGGGGAAGGAAGTTGAGTCTCCCCAGATCTGCTGCTTGTTGGGTCCCTGCTGGAGGAGCAGTGGACCGACTGTGCCGCGGATCACGATTTATGGCACCCCTGAGCTGAGAGCCCGCGCCTGGGCTCTGCCTCTGCAGCCGGCTTCCCTGCTCGGATACCTGGGAGCTCTGCCACACTCAGGCACCCCCGGTCTTTCTGTGACCCCGAGGGTCCTGAGACCACACTGTCCCACGAGGGTTCCCACCCCCACTTAGCCACCAGAGTGACGTCCCTCAGCGGAGCAGACTTCTAAAAGTTCCGATTTTGTGCTCCGCGGCTCTATCACTTGCCAGAAGCGGCCAACGGAGGCCCCTCCCCCGCCATGTATCCTCCCGAATATCGCCTCGGATTCACTTCTCCGCACGTCCTATCTTCCAGAAAGTGGTCGCTTTTCTGATGAGAGAGTTGTTGCTATTCTTTTCTTCGATCTCCTGTTGAGTTTGTAGGTGTTCAGAATGGTTTGATCCCTATCCAGCTGAATTCCTGAGAGGAGACAAAATCCAGGTCTCCTACTCCTCCGCCATCTTGCTCCGCCCCCCCAAAATATTAGGCTTTCTTAAAATGTAAGTGGTTATAAAGGGAAAGACTGCTTTAAAAAAATGTGGTTGTTAAAGAGATAAGGGGAACAAGGTGAAGACTCTAAAGTTAAGGCTGGAGAAAACAGTGAGGCTCTTTACATCTGTTATATATGGTGGAAATTTCCAGGAAAGAACACCATTTTTTTTTTTATGATGACAAAAGGCTGTTAATTCTTTTTTTTTAATTTTTTATTGTTATGTTAATCACCATATATTACATCATTAGCTTTTGATGTAGTGTTCCATGATTCATTGTTTGCGTATAACACCCTGTGCTCCATGCAGAATGTGCCCTCTTTAATACCCATCACCAGGCTAACCCATCCTCCCACCCCCGTCCCCACTAGAACCCTCAGTTTGTTTTTCAGAGTCCATAGTCTCTCATGGTTCGTCACCCCTCCGATTTTCCCCCCTTCATCCTTCCCCTCCTATCTTTTTCTTTTCTTTTTTTTAACATATAATGTATTATTTGTTTCCAAGGTACAGATCTGAGATTCAACAGTCTTGCACAATTTACAGCACTCACCATAGCACATACCCTCTCCAATGTCCATCACCCAGCCACCCCGTCCCTCCCACCCCACTCCCCATGCCAGCAACCTTCAGTTTGTTTCCTGAGATTAAGAATTCCTCATATCAGTGAGGTTATATGGTACATGTCTTTCTCTGATTGACTTATTTCACTCAGCATAATACCCTCCAGTTCCATCCATGTCATTGCAAATGGCAAGATCTCAGTCCCTTTGATGGCTGCATAATATTCTATTGTATATATAGACCCCATCCTCTTTATCCATTCATCTGTCAATGGATATCTTGGCTCTTTCCACAGTTTGGCTATTGTGGACATTGCTGCTATAAACATTGGGGTGCATGTACCCCTTCGGGTCCCTACCTTTGTATCTTTGGGGTAAATACCCAGTAGTGCAATTGCTGGATCGTATGGTAGCTCTATTTTCACTTTTTGAGGATCCTCCATACTGTTTTCCAGAATGGTTGCACCAGCTTGCATTCCCACCAACAGTGTAGGAGGGTTCCCCTTTCTCTGCATCCCTGCCAACATCTGTCGTTTCCTGAATTGTTAATTGTAGCCATTCTGACTGGTGTGAGGTGGTATCTCATTGAGGTTTTGATTTGGATTTCCCTGTTGCCGAGCGATGTTGAGCACTTTTTCGTGTGTCTGTTGGCCATTTGGATGTCTTCTTTGGAAAAATGTCTGTTTATGTCTTCTGCCCATTTCTTGATTGGATAATTTGTTCTTTGGGTTTTCAGTTTGATAAGTTCTTTATAGATATTGGATACTAGCCCTTTATCAGATATGTCATTTGCAAATATCTTCTCCCATTCTGTCGGTTGTCTTTTGGTCTTGTTGACTGTTTCTTTTGCTGTGCAAAAGCTTTTTATCTTGATGAAGTCCCAATAGTTCATTTTTGCCCTTGCTTCCCTTGCCTTTGGCGATGTTTCTAGGAAGAAGTTGCTGTGGCTGAGGTCAAAGAGGTTGGTGCCCGTGTTCTCCTTTAGGATTTTGATGGACTCTTGTCTCACATTGAGGTCTTTCATCCATTTGGAGTCTATTTTTGTGTGTGGTGTAAGGAAATGGTCCAGTTTCATTCTTCTGCATGTGGCTATCCAATTTTCTCAACACCATTTGTTGAAGAGACTGTCTTTTTTCCATTGGACATTCTTTCCTGCCTTGTCAAAGATGAGTTGACCATAGAGTTGAGGGTCCATTTCTGGGTTCTCTATTCTGTTCCATTGATCTATGTGTCTGCTTTTGTGCCAGTACCATACTGTCTTGATGATGACAGCTTTGTAATAGAGCTGGAAGTCCAGAATTGTGATGCCGCCAGCTTTGCTCTTCTTTTTCAACATTCCTCTGGCTATTCGGGTTCCATAGAAATTTTAGGATTATTTGCTCCATTTCCTTGAAAAAAGTGGATGGTATTTTGATGGGGATGGCATTGAATGTGTAGATTGCTCTAGGTAGCATTGACATCTTCACAATATATGTTTTTCCAATCCATGAGCATGGAATGTATTTCCATTTCTTTACATCTTCCTCAATTTCTTTCATGAGTATTTTATAGTTTTCTGAGTACAGATCCTTTGCCTCTTTGGTTAGATTTATTCCTAGGTATCTTATGGTTTTGGGTGCAATTGTAAATGGGATCGACTCCTTAATTTCTCTTTCTTCTGTCTTGTTGTTGGTGTATAGGAATGCCACTGACTTCTGTGCATTGATTTTTTATCCTGCCATTTTACTGAATTCCTGTATGAGTTCTAGCAGTTTTGGTGTGGAGTCTTTTGGGTTTTCCACATAAAGTATCATATCATCTGCAAAGAGTGAGAGTTTGACTTCTTCTTTGCTAATTTGGATGCCTTTGATTTCTTTTTGTTGTTTGATTGCTGTGGCTAAGACTTCTAGTACTATGTTGAATATCAGTGGTGATATTGGACATCCCTGCCACGTTCCTGACCTTAGGGGGAAAGCTCTCAGTTTTTCCCCATTGACGATGACATTCGGTATAGGTTTTTCATAGATGGCTTTTATGATATTGAGGTGTGTACCCTCTATGCCTATACTCTGAAGAGTTTTGATCAAGAAAGGATGCTGTACTTTGTCAAATGCTTTTTTTGCACCTATTGAGAGGATCATATGATTCTTGTTCTTTCTTTTGTTAATCTATTGTATCACGTTGATTGATTTGCGGATGTTGAACCAACCTTGCGCCCAGGGTTAAATCCCATTTGTTCGTGGTGAATAATTCTTTTAAGGTACTGTTGGATCCTATTGGCTAGTATTTTGGTGAGAATTTTTGCATCCGTGTTCATCAAGGATATTTGTCTGTAATTCTCCTTTTTGATGAGGTCTTTGTCTGGTTTTGGGATCAAGGTAATGCTGGCCTCATAAAACGAGTTTGGAAGTTTTCCTTCCATTTCTATTTTTTGGAACAGTTTCAGAAGAATAGGTATCAACTCTTCTTGAAATGTTTGGTAGAATTCCCTGGGAAGCCATCTGGCCCTGGGCTTTTGTTTTTTGGGAGATTTTTGATGACTGCTTCAATTTCCTTAGTGGTTATAGGTCTGTTCAGGTTTTCAATTTCTTCCTGGTTCAGTTTTGGTAGTTGATACATGTCTAGGAATGCATCCATTTCCTCCAGGTTATCTAATTTGCTGGCATAGAGTTGCTCATAATATGTTTTGTTTTGTTTTTTAAGATTTTATTTATTTATTTGACAGAGAGACACAGCGAGAGAGGGAACACAAGCAGGGGGAGTGGGAGAGGGAGAAGCAGGCCTCCCACAGAGCAGGGAGCCAGACGTGGGGCTCGATCCCAGGACCCTGGGATCATGACCCTAGCTGAACGCAGATGCTTAACGACTGAGCCATCCAGGCGCCCCTCATAATATGTTCTTATAATTGTTTGTATTTCTTTGGTGTTGTTTGTGATCTCTCCTCTTTCCGTCATGATTTTGTTGATTTGGGTCATTTCTCTTTTCTTTTTGATAAGTCTGGCCAGGGGTTTATCAATCTTGTTAATTCTTTCAAAGAACCAGCTCCTAGTTTCGTTGATCTGTTCTATTCTTTTTTTGGTTTCTATTTCATTGATTTCTGCTCTGATATTTATTATTTCTCTTTTCCTGCTGGGTTTAGGCTTTATTTGCTGTTCTTTTTCCAGCTCCTTTAGGTGTACATTAGGTTATGTACTTGAGACCTTTCTTGTTTCTTGAGAAAGGCTTGTATTGCTATATACTTTCCTCTTAGGACTGCCTTTGCTGCATCCCAGAGATTTTGAACAATTGTGTTTTCATTTTCATTGATGTCCATGAATTTTTTAAATTCTTCTTTAATTTCCTGGTTGACCCAGTCATTCTTTAGTAGGATGCTCTTTAGCCTCCATGTATTTGAGTTCTTTCCGACATTCCTCTTGTGATTGAGTTCTAGTTTCCAAGCATTGTGGTCTGAAAATAGGCAGGGAATGATCCCTGTCTTTTGGTACAGGTTGAGACCTGATTTGTGACCTAGGATGTGATCTATTCTGGAGAATGTTCCATGGGCACTAGAGAAGAATGTGTATTCCGTTGCTTTGGGATGGAATGTTCTGAATATGTCTGTGAAGTCCATTTGGTCCAATGTGTCATTTAAAGTCTTTATTTCCTTGTTGATCTTTTGCTTAGATGATCTGTCCATTTCAGTGAGGGGGGTGTTAATGTCCCCCACTATTATTGTATTATTGTCAATGTGTTTCTTTGCTTTTGTTATTAATTGCCTTATATAATTGGCCGCTCCCATGTTAGGGGCATAGATATTTACAATTGTTATATCTTCTTGTTGGATAGACCGTTTAAGTAAGATATAGTGTCCTTCCTCATGTCTTATTACAGTCTTTGGTTTAAAATCTAATTTGTCTGATATAAGGATTGCCACCCCAGCTTTCTTTTGGTGTCCATTAGCATGGTAAATCGTTTTCCAACCCCTCACTTTCAATCTGGGGGTGACTTTGGGTCTAAAATAAGTTTCTTGCAGACAGCATATCGATGGGTCTTGTTTTTTAATCCAATCTTCTGATAGCCTGTGTCTTTTGATTGGGGCATTTAGCCCATTTACATTCAGGGTAACTATTGAAATATACGAATTTAGTGCCATTGTATTTCCTGTAAGGTGACTGTTACTGTATATTGTCTGTGTTCCTTTCTGGTCTATGTTGCTTTTAGGGTCTGTCTTTGCTTAGAGGACCCCTCTCAAGATTTCCTGTAGGGCTGGTTTTGTGTTTGCAAATTCCTTTAGTTTTTGTTTGTCCTGGAAGCTTTTGATCTCTCCTACTTTCAATGACAGCCTAGCTGGATAGAGTATTCTTGGCTGCATATTTTTCTCATTTAGTGCTCTGAATATATCCTGCCAGTCCTTTCTGGCCTGCCAGGTCTCTGTAGATAGGTCTGTTGCCAATCTAATGTTTCTGCCATTGTTGGTTACATATCTCTTGTCCTGAGCTGCTTTCAGGATTTTCTTTTTGTCTGTGAAGCTCGTAAGTTTTACTATTAGATGTTGGGGTGTTGACCTATTTTTATTGATTTTGAGGGGGTTTCTCTGTGCCTCCTGGATTTTGATGCCTGTTTCCTTCCCCAAATTAGGGAAGTTCTCTGCTATAATTTGCTCCAATATACCTTCTGCCCCCCTCTCTCTTTCTTCTTCTTCTGGGATCCCAATTATTCTAATGTTTTGTCTTATGGTATCACTTATCTCTCGAATTCTGCCCTCATGATCCAGTAGTTGTTTCTCTCTCTTTTTCTCAGCTTCTTTATTTTCCATCATTTGGTCTTCTCTATTACTGATTCTCTCTTCTGCCTCATTTATCCTAGCAGTTAGCACCCCCATTTTTGATTGCACCTCATTAATAGCCTTTTTGATTTCGACTTGGTTAGATTTTAGTTCTTTTATTTCTCCAGAAAGGGTTTCTCTAATAACTTCCATGCTTTTTTCAAGCCCAGCTAGTATCTTTAAAATCATCATTCTGAACTCTATTTCTGATATCATACTAATGTCCGTATTGAATAGGTCCCTGGCAGTCGGTACTACCTCTTGTTCTTTTTGTTGAGGTGATTTTTTCCATCTTGTCATTTTGTCCAGATGAGAATAGATGAATGACAGAACAAAATGCTAACAGGGTAACAATGTCCCCAGAAAATATACTCTAAACAAATCAGAAAAGACCTGAAGCCAGGGGAAAAGAAAGGGAAAGAAAGAAAAAAGAAAAAGAAAAGATAAAAACAAACAAAAATAGACCAAAACAACAAAAAAAACCAGAATATGATCAAATATGATCAGGCTGGTTGCACAGATCAGTGCCACACACTAGATTTTGCGTGTATTTTGGTGTATTAGAAGAAAGTGCCTCCCAAAATTTTAAAGAAAGAAAAACTTATGTAAGGGTTGATATGATGAAGGGATGGAATATGACTGTAAAGATGAAAACTATAAAAAATTTTATAAAAGGAATTGATAAGATAAGAAGTTGTTTGATAAAAGAAAGAAGAGGATTTAAAAAAAAAGGGGGGGAGAGAATATGTTCAGGCAGGAGACTAGAACAAAGCCACACACTAGAGATTTAGGGTATATTTTGATCTGTTAGAAGAAACTGTATCTCAAAATTTTAAAGAGAGAATAACTTATGTATCTATGCCAAAAATAAGGGTAACTACTATGAAGGGATACAATATGACTCTAAAAATGAAAAATAAAAATGTTTTTTAAAAAAGAGATTGGTAAGATGTTGGTTGAAAAAGGGAAAAGGAAAAGTTCCAAAAAAAAAAAAAAGACCGTTAAAAAAAAATTAACTTTGGAAGACTAAAGAATCATCATAGAAAAGCCATGAATTCTATGTGCTGTATTTCCCTAGCGCTGGAGTTCTGCCGTTCGCATTGATCGGTAAACTTGGTCTTGGCTGGCTGTTCTCTCTGATCTTCTGGGGGAGGGGCCTTTTGCCGTGGTTCCCAAATGTCTTTGCCGGAGGCGGAATTGCCCCGCCCTTGTGGGTCCAGGCTAATTAATCTGCTTGGGTTTGCTCTCTGGAGCTTTTGTTCCCTGCAAGCTTTCGGTACAGCTTTGGAGGACGAGAGTGAAAATGGTGGTCTCCCAATCTCCACCCCGGAGGAGCCGAGAACTCGGGGCCCCACTCCTCAGTGAGCCCCCAGAGAAAAACAGTCAATCACTCCCGTCTCCCCGGTCTCCGGCTGCACTCCGTGCTCATCCAGCCTGTGACCGAGCATTTCTGTCTCTGGCACATGACCCTGAGTGGAGTGTCCAAACCCAGCAGATCCCTGCGATGCGCTCCCGCGCCGCTCCTCCCAGGGGAGGAAGGGGAGTCTCCCCAGATCTGCCAGATCTGCCGCTTGTTGGGTCCCTGCTGGAAGAGCAGTGGCCCGACTGTGCCACGTTTCATGGTTTATGACAACCCTAGGCTGAGAGCCCGCTCCTCAGCTCCGTCACTGCAGCCGGCTTCCCCGCTCCGATACCTGGGAGCTCTGCTGCACTCAGGCACCCCCGGTCTTTCTGTGACCCCGAGGGTCCTGAGACCACACTCTCCCGTGAGGGTTCCACCCCCCGCTTAGCCACTGGAGCGATGTCCCTCAGCACAGCCAACTTCTAAAAGTTCCGATTTTGTGCTCCACGGCTCTATCACTTGCCAGAAGCAGCGGACGGAGGCCCCCTCCTGTGCCATCTATCCTCCCGAATATCGCCTCGGATTCACTTCTCCGCATGTCCTACCTTCCAGAAAGTGGTCTCATTTCTGTTCAGAGAGTTGTTGCTATTCTTTTCTTCGATCTCCTGTTGAGTTGGTAGGTGTTCAGAATGGTTTGATCCCTATCCAGCTGAATTCCTGAGACCAGACGAAATCCAGGTCTCCTACTCCTCCACCATCTTGCTCTGCCCCAAAAGGCTGTTAATTCTTGACACGGTCTTATGAGAACCTCAAAGATGGGAAGGAGGAGGAGTATTACATCTCTCTCTTAGAACCTCGCAACAGGACGTAAGATTCCAGTAGCAAGTGAGATGCTATTAGGAAGTGAGAAACCTGTTTTAATGTCAAGTTTTGGTTGTTCATTGCTCACACTTAAAAATGCAGTAGGTTTTTGCATATTGATCTTATATCCTGCAACATGCTAAATTCACACTTAGTTCTAGTAGCTTTATGTATATTAGCATTAGATTTTCTACGTAGAGGATCATGTTGTCTGCAAATAAATACAGTTTGACTTTTTTTCTTCAATCCAAGTGCCTTTTGTTTCTTTTTCTTGCCTTATTGCACTGACTAGAACTGCCATAATTTGAATGGAAGTGGAAAGAGTAGATACTCTTGTCTTGTTCTTTATTAGGGGGAAAGTATTCAGTCTTTCACCGTTCAGTATGATATAAATTATAGGATTTTTCTAGATGTCCTTTATTAAGTGAGGAAGTTCCCTGTATTTTTAGTATGCTGAGAGTTTTCATCAAGAATGGATATTGGAAGGGCGCCTGGGTGGCTCAGTTGTTAAGCGTCTGCCTTCGGCTCAGGTCATGATCCCAGAGTGCTGGGATCGAGCCCCACATCAGGCTCCCTGCTCAGCGGGAAGCCTGCTTCTCCCTCTCCCACTCCCCCTGCTCGTGTTCCCTCTCTCGCTGTGTCTCTCTCTCTGTCAGATAAGTAAATAAAATCTTAAAAAAAAAAAAAAAGAATGGATATTGGATTTTGTTAAGTGCTTTTTATACATCTACTGAGATGGTCATGTGGTTCTTGTTTTTAATTTGTTAATATAGTGAATTATATTAATTGATTTTTGAATGTCAAACCAGCTTTGACTCCTAGGATAAATCTCACTTGGTCATGAAATATCCTTTTTATGTATTTGTTGGGTTTGCTAAAATTTTATTTTTAATTTTGTATCTGTGTTCATAAGGGATATTGGTGAATAGTTCCTCTTTTTTTTGTAATGTCTGTGTTTGGTTTTGGTAGTAACAGGATAATACTGACCTCATAATATAAGTTGTATGGGAGCTGGAAAAGTTTGTGTAGGGTTGGTATTATTTCTTTCTTATGTGTTTGATACAACTTGCCAATGAAGCCATCTGGGCCTCAACTTTCATGTTAAGGTTTTTAACTACAAAGTCAGTTTCTTTAGTAGTTAGTTAGCTGTTCAAATTATCTATTTCTTCTTGAATGAGCTTTAGTAGTTAGTGTTTGTCAAAGAATTTGTTCATTTCATCTAAGTTGTCAAATTTATTGGCATAAAATTGTTCATATTTATATAGTATCTTTTAAATATATACGTATGCCTATGTACATACACATGTACATTCTACTCATGTCACCTCCCTTGTTCCTTATCTGTCTGAATAGAGGATTATCAATTTTATTAATGATCTCTAGCACCAACTTTTGATTTCATCAATTTTGTCTATTGCTTTGTTTTCTATTTCATTAATTCCCACTCTGATCTTTATTATTTTCTATCTTCTACTTACTTTGAATTTAATTTTCTTTTCTTTTTTTTAAGAGATATATTTATTTATTTTAGAGAGAAAGAAAGAGAGAGCACATGCACATGAGCATGGGGGGGGAGAGGCAGAAGGAGAGGGGAGAGAGAATCCCAAGCAGACTTCATGCTGGGCATGGAGTCTGATATGGGACTCAATCCCAGGACCCTGAGATCATGACCTGAGCCAAAACCAAGAGTCAGATGCTTAACAGACTATGCCACCCAGGCACCCCTGCTTTTCTTTTTTTTTAACCACCCTGTTGAGGTATATTTGACATACAAAAAGGTGTACATATTGCATGGATACAAGTTGTGGAGTTTGGAGAGAAGTACACATCTGTGAAACTCACCCACAGCCTATGCCATAAACATATCCATCATCTGCAAAAGTTTTCTTCTGCCTTCTTGAATTATTTATCATTATTTTTGTGTGATAAGAACACTTAACATAAGATCTACCCTCTTAGAAAAATTTAGCAAAAGTATACAATGTAGTATTCTTTTTTGAGAGAGAGAGAAAAAAGCGCTCAATGGGGAGGGGGCATTGCAGAAGGAGAGGGGGAGAGAGAATCTCAAGCAGGCTCCACACCCAGCATGGAATCCAACACAGGACTCAGTCTCACCCTGAGATCATGACCTGAGCCAAGATCAAGGTTTGGATGCTTAATTGACCGAGCCACCCAAGCACCCCTACAATATAGTATTCTTAACTGTACACTGTATGCTGTATGGTAGATCTCTAGGACTTACTCATCTCACGTAACTGAAACTTTGGTTACACCCTTTGACTGACATTTCCCTGTTTCCTCCTGCCCATAGCCCCTGGAAATCATTAATCTACTCTCTGCTTCTGTGAGTTTGACTATTTCAAATACTTCATGTAAGTAGGATCACATAGTACTTGCACTTCTGTGTTTGGCTTATTTCACTTAGCATAATGTCCTCCAGGTTCATTCATGTTGTCTCAAATGGCAGGATTTCCTTCTTTGGTAAGGCTGAATAATATTCCATTGTATGTATATGCCATATTTTCTCTACTCATACATCTGTCAGTGGACATGTATGTTGCTTCCTTGTCTTGACTACTGTGAATAATGTTGCAGTGAACATAAGAGTGCAGATATCTCTTTGAGATCATGATTTCAGTCCCTTTGGATATATATCTAGAAGTGGAATTGCTAGATCATATAGTAATTCTCTTTGGGGACTACAACAAAGTAAAATGCATCTGCACAGCAAAAGAAACAACAAAATGAAAAGGCAGTCTATGAAATGGCAGAAAGTATTTACTAACTGTATATCTGCAAAACAATATTCAAAATATATAGGGAACTCCTACAACTCAATAGCAAACAAGCAAACAAAAAACAACACAAAAACAAAAACTGCACAAATAATCAAATTTAAAAATAGGCAAATGAACCGAATGGACATTTCTCTAAAGAAGACATACAAATGGCCAAAAACAGATACATGAAAAGTGCTCAACATCACTCATCATCAGGGAAATGCAAATAGAAACCATCATGATATCTCACATCTGTTAGGATGACTGTGAATTAGAAAACACACACACACACACACACAGGTAATTGTTAGCGAGGATGTGGAGAGAAGGGAACCCTTGTGCACTGTTGACAGGACTGTAAAATGTTGCAGCCACTGTGGAAACCATATGGAGGTTCCTCTTTTCTTGTTCTTTTAAGGTGGATGCCGAAGTCATTGGTTTGAGACTTTTCTTCTTTTGCAGTATAGATATATAGTACTGCGTATTTCCCCTTACTTGATGGCATTCCACAAATTTTGACATGGTATTTTTATTCTCATTCAGTTCAAAATGCTTTCTAATTCTCTTTGCATTCTTTGACATATGGAATATTTAGAAATGTATTATTTTGTCTCCAAGTATTTGGAAGATTTTTCAGATATCTTTTGGGGATTCATTTCTAATTTAATTCCATTGTGGACAGGGACAAACTTTGTATAACTTAATTCCTTTCCAATTAATTGAGACTAGTTTTACGGCCCAGAATATGGTTTATTTTGATAAATGTTCCATGTGTCCTTGCAAAGAACATGCTTTCTGCTATTGCCAGGTGGAATGTTCCACAAATGTCAGTTATGTCTTGTTGGTTGATAGGATTGTTTAAGTCTACTGTCTCCTGACTTATTTTCCATCTACTTGTTATATTAATTATATTGAGAGAGGGACGTTGAAATATCTTTGTGCTCTGTTTTATTTTAGTTTCTATTACTGTATCTTGAAAGTCACTAATTTTTTTTTTTTTTTTTGAAATGCCCAATCTGCCATTAATCCTGTCCAGTATGTTTTCATCTCAGATGTAGTTTCCATCCAGAGAAGCTCAGTTTGAATCTTGTTAACATCTTCCATGTCTCTACGTAACTTTTTGAACTACGGAATGCAGTTGTAACAACTGTTTTAATGTCCTTGTCTGCCAGGTCCAACATCTGTGTCAGTTTTTGGTTGGTTTTGACTGATTGCTTTTTCTCCTCATTATGGGTCCTATTTTCCTGCTCTTTTGCATTCCAGTAACTGGCTGCCCAGACATTGTGAATTTTACCTTGTTAGGTGCTGGGTATTTTTGTATTCCTGTAAATATTCTGGAGTTTTGTTCTGGGATTTGGTTAAGTTACTTGGAAACGGTTTGATCCTTTTGGATCTTGCTTTTTTTTTTTTATTTGTTTGGCAAGATCATGGTAGTCGGTGCTTAGGAGGGCTCATTGTTTCCCACTGCAAAGGGGAGAGCCTACTGTGCACTCCACCCACTGCCCCATGAATCTTGAGCTTCTCCAAGCTGGCTGGTGGGAATGGGCACTGTTCCCAGCCCTTTGTGAGCACCGGGCACTGTGACCTCTAATCCTTTCGAGTGGTTCCTTCTAGCTTTGGGTCGCATGTGCTGGTAAGTACTTGGCTGAATGCTTGAGGCTGGTCCTCTGCAACCTTCCAGGGGGCTCCTTCTTTGCAGCTCTCTTCTCTCCCCCAGTACCCTGTCCTGAGAGCTCAGGCTGAGCTCTGTCTCCTCTGTTCAAAGGGTCTGCCAATCTCCCTCCATATTCTCTCTCCCTGTGTTGTGCAGCCTGGGAACTGTCTCAAGGCAGCAAGCTGGGGTGTTCCTCAGGCTCGTGACATTTGTTTCCCATCTTTCGAGATCCCTGCCCTTCCATGTCTGATGCCCATTGTCTTGAAAACTATTGCTTCATATATAGTGCACATTTTCCTGGTTGTTTCAGGCAGGAGGATAAATCTAGTTCCCGTCACTCAGTCTTGGCCAGAAGCTTGATCTGGGGCAAATGTTTAAATCGCTGTGCCTGGGTTTTCTCAGTTTTCACCCATGTCCCATAGGGCTGTCGTGGGAATGGAATAGTATGAAGCACTTAGATTACACCTGACACTTGATAAACTCCCTTCCTATTTTGGGAGGGGGACTGGCTGGGGTCTGAAGGGACTGTGGCCCCCAAGACAACACCTAGAATGTCAGAAAAAAACCCTGAGGTCAGAAAGTAGCTGAAGAACCATTCCACAGAGGTGGGTGGTGCCGACAGTGACAGTATGAGGTTCTGTCTTCTCCCGGGGGAGAAGTACTTGGAGAAGTCAAGAACAGTTCAAGCAGCCAATAGCCCCAAAGTGGCTGAGGTAACTGTGAAAGATTTGGAGACCAAGGGCATTGTTGCAGCTGATGTCTGTCAGGCTTGGTGCTCACAAAGTGGGGCCCTGTCTTAGTTCAGACTGCTATAAAAAAATACCATTGATCAGGTGGCATAACCGACATTGATTTCTCACAGTTCCAGAGGCTCGAAGTCCCAAGATCAGCATGAAGCATGATCAGGTTCTGGTGAGGACTCTCTTCCTGGTTTCTAGACAGCCATTTAATTTACATGGTAGAAAAAAAGCAAGAGAGCTCTCTGGGGGGCTGTTTTATTTGAGCACTAATCTCGTTCAAGAGGATTTCGCCCAGTGGCCTGATCACCTCCCAAAGGCCCCACCTCCTCATACCATGACATTGGGTGTTAGGATTTCAGCAGAGGGATTTTGGTGGGAGGTGCTGCACAAACATGTGGTTTATAACAGGCATTCACTCAGATATCTGTTGGAAAGCAGTTAGGAGCCTGAAAGAATTTACAAAAACTCACAGATCCTTGGGGATCACCAACTTTGGAACCTCCTTTGGGCTGATGAGAATACTGGGAATACTGGGCATAAAGATGATGTGACTTGTCCCAAAGGATTTCCCAAAGGAGGTTGGTTAGGGACCAGTTTAGGGGCAGCTGCTCCGGGGACACTGCCCAGAGCCACTCGGCCTCACTGCTCCAGGACACGGCTGCCCGGTTCTCATTCCCAGCACCTGCAGTTCTTTGTCTGAGGGCATTCTTTGGCTGGCGAACCATGTTTTGCTTATCTAGTGGAAGCTGAAAATGTGGGAAATAATGCCTTTGTCTATGAATCAACAAACCACTGTGAGAGTTGGTGTGTAAATACCCCAGCTCCCTTGCCTCAGAATCGCATGGGTTACATCACCTCCTGGAATTCCCCAGGGAGATTAGTCCTGGTTGGTTGGCCACGGTGGTAGCTGGTTTTGTCACACACCTTCCAATGAATGCCATCACTGCCCTGTCTCATTCCTGCATACCCTACTGTGGTTCCTAGGCTCACCTCCCAAAAGCATCCTTGCCCTTGAATCTTGGTGTCAGGTGTCTGCTTCTGGAGGAACGCAAACAACGCCAGGGGTCAGGCTGCATGAGGATTATTTACAAGCATCAGGAAAAGCAGGAGCAACTAAGGCAGAAATCCCTTTTTAATGTAATGTTATGAAAGAGGGAAGAAGGAATTACAGCTCTAAAGCTCTAATCTGAAGATTAGACAGAAGCCTGGGAGGAAATGATCACAAAATAATCAAATCCACAGTGATCTCAGTAGGAATAAGCCAGAAAATGAAGAGACTCCATCTCAGGCAAGCAGATTTGCGTAGGCTTTCTCTCCAGCTGTTTTTCCCGACCATGATATGAAAAGAGAGAGATGAACGCAAACATCAGAGCGATTCTTCAATAGCTTAAAGTTTTCTCCAGATGCAAATGAACCAGGGTCTCAGAAGCACAGAACTGTTGAAAAATCAACCAAGGACTTAGCCCAACTGCATAGAGTTAGGGCACATAGAGAATGAGGCCAGATCCTCAAAGAGGAGGACAATGAGACAGCCAGGCACACCCGCACAATATTGAGAGGGCCAGCCTTGAAAGGAAGTGTTGCCAGCAAAGAGCATGAAAATAATGAAAACAAACAGAACATTTAAAATCTACTGGGCAGAAGGAACAGATCAGAGAAGTTAGCCTCTTTGACAGACAAAACCTTTTAAAATCTGACTTCTGTCCTTTCAGAAAAGATCCGCTGTGAACATCCGGCTGCAGCTAGTTCCGGTTTATGATGTTAGGAAGGAAGGCAAAACCCAGACAGAGAACGATGTGGTCCAAGATGACCCAGAAATATGACATGTGTTGAGCTTAGTGGATGTTAGCACAGTGCTGTCCAAAAGAACGTTCTGTGGTGGTGGGAATGGTCCCTATCTGTCCACACTGTCCAGGACAGTAGTCACTAGCCACGTAGGGCTGTTGAGCACTTACTTGAAAGGTGACTAGTGTGACTATGGAACTGGATTTCTAATTTTATTTCATTTTAATCACTGTAAATTTAAATAACCACATGTGACTAGTGGCTTCCATATTAGACAGCCCAGGTCTGGAAGATGCACCCCTGGGCAATGGCTAGCCCTTCCCAACTTGCCACTGGTGCATCCCTTGGAGCTATCACACAGGACAGAGAATGAGCCAGAGGACTGTGGAAGGGCCAGTATTGCTTCTCTACCTTTCTATGAGAAGTGTGACCCTGGCCTTGCCTTGTCCAACATCTTAAGGTATATGGGATCTACCCCCACAGTAATTAACTGTGATGCAACATTTTATGCAGCTTTTAGGCATTATCTGAATGCCTGTTAAATTTATCATTTATTCATGCATGCATGCATTTATTTATTCAAGAGGTAGTTGCTGAGTAAGACATACGAGTTCAGGTCTGAGGACAACATCACAGACCCAGTCTCTGCCATCATCCTCATGGAAATGATAATCTAGCAAGAGGAACAGACATCAGACCAATGATCACATTGATTTATTTAATTTTAACTTTGGGTAGTGCTATTAATAAATAGGACAGAGTGCCATGAGACAAATAACAGGGACTCTGACTCATCTGAGGATAACAAGATGCAGAGGGAGTTATTCTGGCAAAGATGTAGCCATGGGTGGCCAGGGAAGGGCCATTCCAGGTAGTGAGGACAGCATATGGATTTTGGGGTATTCTGGGAGCCATAAGGCTGATGTAGCCAGATTTAAGGAATTATAAATATTGTTGGGTGGGAGAGACTTTAGGGGGCAAAAGAGTCAAGTAGTTTTAACAACCTTTTATTATTATTATCAGTGGAATCCATCAGTCAAACAAAAAATTGTGGGAGCTCTCATGATAAAGCAGATGAAGATGAAGGCAAAGTTTTGTATACACCTCGCACACAGAAGCACCTCTGTTAAGCTTCGGGGCTCAACATAACATAGTTGGAAAACACTGCTGGAGTCAACTCTTTTCTTGGCACAGATGAGGAAACCGAGGGTCAAGGCAAGTGTGTGACTTTATTAAGGTCCCATAGTTTGATAAGGGCCAAGAGAAACCAGCACTGTGTTCATCTGTCTTCACTCCCTCCCACCACACATTCTCTCTGCTTTACTACAAGGGAAGAATTCTGAGCCTGCCGCTGGGGATTCCTTGGTATCTCTTTCAGAACTCAGTTCCATTTAGCAAATATTTCTGAGCATCTCTTATATGTGCCAGGTGCTCTCCAGGGAGCTAGGAATGTGTTAGTTAACAAAACAGCCCACGGTCCTTTGTGGAGCTTAATTTTTGCGTGAATTTGTCTGAATTTCATTCAGACAATGAAATACTGGGCTGGATAAGCTGATGGCCTTTCTTCTTGTTGAAATCCTTAGGTTCTTAGGACATTGCCCTGGGGGCAAATAAAAATGCCTTTACCAACATGCCATGGTGGTCAGTGAGAGCCACTGAGTACAAGGTACCTGGTAAGTAGACCTTTAATAGGCGCTACCAGGAAACAGGAGCCAAACGGGGGTCCCAGTTTCACCCGAGCTCTTCTTCTGCACATCTATTGGCCTCCCCCCTCATGCATTTGTTAATTCACCTCAGTGCAAGAGGACGGTTTGCCAAGCTGATGACTGGGGCCTGAGTTTTCATTCTGTTCCACGCAGACATCAGTGTGTTACAGCACGATGCTGATGGGCCCTGGAGGCAGGTTGGTCAGTTGTGGTCTGTTGCAGGTACGAGCCAGCCATCCTGCAGCACACGCTGCCTCGTGGGAATGATAGCACAGTCGGAGAAGTGTAGGGGCTTCTCCCCTGGCTGCGCCATGCTTCTTTCCCCTTACTCCCAAGCAAGATGGTCCGGCACCCACAGCTTTATTTATTTATTTATTTATTTGTTTGTTTGTTTGTTTGTTTGTTTTATTTTTAAGTAGGCTGCACACCCAATATGGAGCCCAACATGGGGCTAAAACTCACCACCCTGAGGTCAAGACCTGAGCTGAGATCAAGAGTTGGACACTTAATCAACTGAACCACCCAGGCACCCCAACACAGCTTTATTTTTAAGAGCCAGCTCAGTTTCTTTCCATCTGCTCTCCCAGAGTACCAAGAGCAGAGACAGCACGCACAGTGACACATCCCAGAGGGGTCACTCCCCAGTGATGGTCCTCTGGCCTTAGGGTGAACTCTTGCTGGCATGGCTGTCTCTGAAAGTCAGGAGTCCCCCTTGCTCCCCTGTCCCCCAGAGTCTTAATTCCAAGATCTAATGTGTTTTACTATCATCCCTGGTCACTGTGTCACTGAGACGGCCCACTCCCAGCATCCCCTCCAGTAGCTGTGGGTATGACTGAGCATTGGAACAGCCCCTTCAGTCCTTCTTCCTCCAGGCTCTTCCAGAAAACCAGGACCCACCAGTACCACTAGATCATCCATCTTGATTCCATCTTCCCATTCCTTCTGTGAAGTAAAGCTTACAGCTAGGAAAATAGATTCATGTTTGAGAAAACAAAATTTGGAGGAGTTTTCTATCAGTGGCCTCTTAGATGCTTCAAATTCCTTTTCAGTTTGACACAAGGGCATAAACAAATCACCACACGCCATCGGTACCCTGGCCACATGCATGGGGGCAAAATTGAAACATACAAGGCAGAGTGACAACTTGGGATTGATGGCCATGGTGGGGGCATAATTTCAGCTGCATCCACCTTCACAGGTGGTATTTTCCCTACATTTTCATCAAAAATCATCCTGACATAAGTAACCTAATTCCTAGGAGTACATTTGACATCAGCACTGTTTTCCAAATGGTTTAAAACAAAGCCCCAAACCTTTGAAGTATTTGAAGAATTTAAATTTTATTTCTACCAAGAAAAATTACCAAAAGTTGCAGCTGCTTGGGCTGATGGGAGTAAAGGCGTAAAATTAAGGTGCTTTTTTTTCTTTTTGTAGAGAGAACTTTGGGTGAAATAATGGAACAGTGTTAATGCATCAATTTAGAAATATATTCATGTTTGTTCAGTGAATGATTTCCCGTGCTGAAGGATTGTATTAATAAATACTGTCAGCAAATGGAATTTCAAAAAGGAACCTCTCAAAATCTGTTTTTGAATTGCTTTATAGAATTTGCTAAAATCTTGTGCCTGTCTTTCTTCTTTATTTGATTGCTTTGGAAAACTCTTAGAACTCAGTCTGAGAAGCTTGATGGCCTTCAACGATATTTGGGTGGCCCAACCCAAAGTACCCATATTTTAGCAGAATGTCTAGTGTTCTTAAATATATATGATTAGTGTGTGTGTGTGTGTGTGTGTGTGTGTGTGTGTGTAAGGGGGGAGTATTTGAATGTGGGTGCCAAATTATACCCCATCTGGAAGATTCCATTTTCTTTGAAATTCCACGTGAGTATCCTTGTACTTACATGTGAGAACAATTGTGAAATTATAGAGGATTGGCACAGTTGATTTAGAAAAGATGGGGCTTGGAGCTCAATTTTATAGCTTTTCTGTTTCTCTTTTCCCTTTAATGTCCAGACAGAGACTAAGAGAATTGACTTTTAGATCTTTGTCCAGAGATTCAGTCCAATTCCATTCAAAAATGTTTTTTGAGGGCCCTTTCTAGGCCAGTCCACTCTGAACAAACTCATCCCTACCTTAACAGTCTCAACAGTCCTACTGGGGGATAAAGCCACATGCGACTGATTTATTACAATATAGAAACATCAGTGGAGCAAGAAGAGTAGGGACAAGTATAGGGGTATAACGAGAAGAGGGAAAAGCAGCACAAAAGAGGAAAGGATTAACTTTGAGAGCGTGGACACAGAAGGGATCCATGGTGTTCTCCGTGTCCTCAGTGGCCAGTTCAGTCCCCCTGGCTGGAATGAGGCAGTGCTGTGACCTGGGCATCCCAATGCATGAGTGAAGTTATCCAGTTGCTTTTTCTATTGTATATGAGAGAAACCTCCCACGCCATCTAAAGGTATGAATGAGGTGACAAAGATAGAAGTATCAGCCTTGGGGGAGGTGGGGGGATGGATCCAGTAAGAGATAGCGGTTGGCAGATATGCTACTCCTAGGTCCCCCTCACAGACAGGCATTACTAATCAATCATGGCACTCTTTTCTGTTGGTCTCTGACAAGATGGTGAACCAGGTACTTTCTACCAGTTGGTGAGGTTGACTCTTCCCAGAGGATCCGTTTCTGAAGACTGAGTAGGAAAGTGGGAGTGAACTGGGTTTTTTGGTCAAGGGACGGTGGAGGCTCCCAAGGACCAGACCCAGTTCTTGTCACTGGGTCCATGGGCAGAGGGTAGCCATCCCGGGGGAGAGCATTTGGACAGTGGTGTTGAGAGGCTGCCTAAGAAGGTCCAAGGCAAAGAAATAGTAATAGGGTTGTTTGTGGTGATCAATTGAAACGATGGTGGAGGGAGATTTGGGATGAGTTGGACAGGCTCTTCAGATGGAAGGTGTTTGTCATCTTTAGTTTCTCTGTGTCCCGATGCTGTGTCCCAATTTCCGTGTTCCTCCTGGGAGTCAAGAAAGGGGCGGGTTGTGCTCTGATGGTGCGCATTCCAGCTGCTTCAGGCGTCGACGGAAGCCACCTGGCAAAGCGGAGCTGCCTTTCATGTCAGAAACAGAAGAGGGAAAAATAACAACAAAGTTTTCCTGGCTTTAGAAGAGAACCGCAGGAAAGATGAGCAGGAGAAGATCTTCGAGGAGAATAAGTGAATCACAAAAGGGTCTATTTTAGGAGGCTGGTTACTGGTTATTAATATCAGGCATGGAAAGAAAAATCAGGAAAAACTAACCTACACCACAACAATAATAATGAGAGTAATCTCATGTAAATGTGTCAACTTCGCCCCTTCTGTTTTATGTGAATCTATTTTCCCTTTCTCCACCATATTGATTGCTCAACCTTCTATAGCCCAGCAAGGAAATGTTGGCAGTGGCATGTTTCTGTTTTGGTGTCTGCACCCTAACTACCTAACCACCCCAAAAGAACTTGGCAGAAGTTGTCAGTGAGACAGGAGTAAGTCCTTACACTTCTTTCTGCCTTAGTGGGGTTTGGGGGAGGACAAGGTGCAGACTGCTACCAGTTCCAAGGGAACATAGTGGTTTTATAGGACTAACCCTGTAAAACCGGTTCCTTCTTTGAACATTCTTTCTGTAACACTTAAAAAGTACCTACTATTTGCAAAACACCTCTAAGAATAGAAGAGAAGGAGAACTCAAAAAAAGAAGTGAGAGAAAAATGTTGAGTAGAAATACCTTTAAACTCAGATACAGGAGGGTTTTTTATATTTTACTTTATCTGTTCAAGAAACACATTCTCATTGAAGAAAATTTGTAAAACACTGAAAGTAGAAAGGAAATTGTCATCCTAATTTTATCACTCAGAGATAGACCACTAACATTTGGAACATTTGTTGTCATTTTCATGTCCTTAAAAGTTCTCTATAAATATGTTTTATTTTTATTATTTATTTATTTATTTATTTATTTTTAATACAGTTTTTTTAAAGATTATTTTAGAGGTGGGGGAGGGGCAGAGGGAGAGGGAGAGAGAGAGTCTTAAGCAGGTTCCATAGCCAGTACAGAGCCTGATGCAGGGCTCCATCTCACGACCCTGAGATTACAACCTGAGCTGAAACCAAGAGTCAGATGCTCAACCGACTGTATCACCCAGGTGCCCCTATAAATATGTTTTTTCATGGCTACATCATATTTCACCATTTTCATATGGGATTAACATGTGCAACAATTTCCCCATTTTTCTTTAGAGTTGCTTTCAGTTTGTTTTTTTAAAATTCCAATATAATTAATGTACAGTGTTATATCAGTTACAGGTGTACAATATAGTGATTCACTTTCAGTTTTTAAGATTATAAATCATTGTTTAATGACCATTCTTTGCCAGAATTGGCATCTCCGTTCCCTTTCATGTCATCAGAAGAGATTCCTTGAAGCAAGATGCTAGCCAAAAGTATATGGATATTTTCAAGATTTAAGAAAGTCTCTGGGTATAAAGTACATCCATATAATGTGGCAAATATTATATAGAGTATTTCACCAAGGAAATGAGATTGGCTTTTATTTATTCTTTCATTCTTCATTCATTCATTCATTCATTCATTCATCAGGAAATATTTATTTAGCTCCTGCTATATATCTTCACTGTTCTGGGCAAAGTGTCATATTAATGAACAACAGAAACTGGGTTTAGTTGAAGGGAGAATACAGCCAAGGAACACATTAAAAAAGCAGATATTGTCAGAGAGTACTGGGTGAGGAGCTCGTTGAGAATGACTGACAGGGAGGGGAACCTACAGCTTCTTTAGATTGTAGATCTAAAGAGGCCTTTGAGAAGGTGACCCGCAGGCTGGGACCTGAATTATGAGGAGACACGTTGCAGAGACCTGAGGGTTGGCCTTTCCAGGCAGAGGAGCAACAGGTGCAAAGGCCTGGCATGGGCCCTCTCTGTGAAGGTGAAGGGGGTCAGAGCCAAGACTGGAGGGGCAGCTGGGGCCAGACTCAGTGGAGTTAAGGAAGAAAAAATGAGCACAGATGCTGACATTGAGGGATCTGGAGGCAGGATGTACCCCATCAGGTGAAGACTAGGGTGTGCAGCTTTTGGCCAGGACGCATACCCTAAGAGTAAGGAGAACATTCTGTGCCTGTTCTGACCAATAAACTGGAAGGGATTCAGGGCATATTTGTGGGTAAGACACTGAGTCAGAAGGATTGCAGCCCAATTAAATTCAAATGTTTGTTTGGAGAAGAGGTTGAGGGAGATAAATGTATTTCCTTATACAATTATAGCATAAAAGGGAAAATAACCCAAGTGTCAAGCTAAAAAAATGATGCAATAAATAATGATAGATCCATAGTATAAAAATATTATGCCACTATTTAAAATCATGGCTTTGAAGAATGTTAATAACATAGAAAAATGCTAATGAGGCTATATGAAGTTAAAAGAAGATCTAAAACTATATATAGTAGCACAGTTATATAAAAATATATAGAGAGGAACAAAATATGTATGAACAGAGCGGTCTCAGGTGTTAACAGTGGATGTCTCTGGATGGTAGGATTAGGGTTATCTTTCATTTTTATCTTTATAATTTTCTGCATCTTCCAAAACTTGAGTGATACAGACATTACATCTGTGATCTGAAAAATAAAATATATAGATGCTTTTTTGAATGCGAGAATTCAGATGAAACACATTGCACAGATATTCAATTATAGGACAAGAACAGCCATAATAAGAATAGGAGTGTTTGTTAGAAAGATGTTGAAAAGAGCCATAGAACAAAGGAAGTGCCTTATAAGGAGCCAGGAGACTTTATCAAACACCTTATTAAAGGCCTAGAAAAAATACTTACAGAGAAGCAAAGAGATGTTGTGCCCAAAGGGGAAAAGAAATAAACTGCCACCTGACAAACTGACAAAAGGCATTAGATAATGTCCTTGAAGAAAGTGACCCACTGTGTTGTCATACCCCTCCCTCCACCAAAAAAAAATTCAGAGCATGGAAGGAAAAGAGGAAGTCACTGCCTTGCTGTGCATCTCAGCACACATTTGGAGAGAAACAGGAAATGCTGTGCTCCATCCTGAGCTGCTAGGTGGGACTTAGGCCATTCCACCACAAGAAAGCCAGGGCAGGGGCACCTGGGTGGCTCAGTTGGTTAAGCAACTGCCTTCGGCTCAGGTCATGATCCCAGAGTCCTAGGATCGAGTCCCATATAGGGCTCCCAGCTCAGTGGGGAGCCTGCTTCTCCCTCTGACCCTCTCCCCTTTCGTGCTGTTTCTCTCTCTCTCGCTCTCTAATAAATAAATAAATAAAATCTTAAAAAAAAAAAAGACGGGGCAGAGGAAATGGGAGTGGGAGGTGAGGTGGGAAAGGAGGCAGCTGTGGGTTTTAATATTTAGTCAGACCCCATGGGGCGCACCTGCTCTTCCAGGTAAGTGAACCAAAGTGCGGAGCAGGCAGGCCACTTGCCCAGCTCTGATTTCCAAGCCCGAGAAGGTTAGGCCACTCCTCGCTGGGTGGTGGGGGTGGTGAGGTGAATGCATCCCGCAGTGAGCCAGGAAACGGGGTTGGGGTTATGGGAGGAGAGATGGTCATTGGAAGACAGACTTAAAAGATGAACAGCATTTGGGGTGGGAAGAAATATATCAGATCATGAAATCAAATCATAAAATGGCAGAACTTATGAGAGTATGCCCCTTCATCCTCGTTTCTGTCAAGTCTGTGTATTCCAAGAAGGCAGAAAGAACCACGTCCAGTTTTGCTCTCTACCACAGACCCAGCACGAAGAACACCATCTGGCACATAGTAGGTGCTCCATAAACACTGAAAATAAAGGAATAAAAAGAATCCAGTGAAGCATAAGTTGAAGGTACCTCAAGAGCTCACATTATAAACATCTTCACTCACACATTCACTCCTTTCTGCAAATATTGCAGATTTTCCTGCACAAGGCACCATCTTCAAAATGGAAACGAGCCCATGATAAATTTGACCGAATCAGTGTGCATACACTGGATTGTGAAAGGGAGCTGAGGTGGATGATCTTCCTGGAAACATCTCTGCCCTTTAGAGATGGAGTCTCGTTCCTCCCTGCATTCCTTGGACCTCAGAACAGCCGTGCATTTCTGGATCTGCTTCCTGAATCCCTTCCCTTCCAGTCCAGTTGACACCTTCCTCCTTACTGTTTAGGGCCATGTCCTGAGCAGAGCAAAGATGGGCAGCACTGACTCTGTATGTTGCCACCACTTTATTTCTCTAGCACGAGTCTTCAGACTCCTCTAGTGTCATGTTAGTTGGCAGGGAAAAAATGTCAGTATTTTGGAAATGTCAAGATATACTTGGATTCTTCCTTGGCTCTCACCAAGCTTGATGGTAGCTTAGGCCCAATTCTAGGGTCTGTGTCTTTTGAGGGCATCCAGCAGCAAGAAGTGAGTTGGATTTTTCAAGCAGCTGAAGGCTCTGGCTGTCAGAATAGTCTTGTTTTGATGCATGAGTGAGTCAAGCAAGCTTGAGGTGAAAGTGGCATAAAGGAAAATACATACAAGCAATGGGAGGTCACTTGGGGAGAATCTCATTTGCTTCCCCCCTCCAAAGGTTTGGCAATCTTTCCATCAGTGTGAATAATTGTGGGTTATTGTTTTGAGAAGTGAAAACCCAAGTGTTCCCCTTTAGCAGCCTTCAATGCCATCAGTCACCGATAGCTGCACACTCTAGCTTTGGGCATGGGGACATGAAATTTCCCTCGACACTTCCAAAAGAGTAGAATTTTGTTTCTTTCCTATTTGATGAACTTATTTCGTGTTCATCTCAGGACCTACCACTGTGTAAGAAATTCACAATGTGAGCTAAGGAAGGTAGTCAGCCCCCATTCCCTGTACTTGTTTTTCATCATATTTTGAACTCTGAGTATGCACATGGTCATAGCCTCTCTTTTGCAACAATTGGGGGAAACTTTTGAAGATACTAAACTACAGTATTCTTGATCGAGGCAGATTTCAATCCCAGGAACTAGGACTTTGGAGCATTTGACCTGTGATTTTGTTCCAATTCATCCAATGCATCTTTGTTTCAAGCCTAATGAAATTAATTCCTAATGAAATTATTCAGGGAGAAGGAGTGACCCAGACAAAGAAAAACACTCTGGCTTGGGCTGTTAAGACAGAGCCAGGAAGCTCATGGAGAAAACTTTCCTATAGGACAGGGATGGGAAAATCATGAAGATTGTGATCATTGAATTTCCCACATGAGTGCAATGCCAAATAGGGGAAAAAAAAAAAAAGAGGAAGAGGAGGAGGAGAAGGAAGAGAAGGGGTACCACCCAAAGGCAACAGCATGGCCAGCCAGTCCTAATGAAATCATTTCAAGATCTCTCACAGCACAGTATAGGAAGCTTATTTTGGATGCCCCTTTGGCTTAATATCTTGCAAGATTGGAGGAAATGGCTCACAGCCTGAATCCCCTGTACTTCCCAAATGTGGAGTAACAGTTTACAAAGCATTAGCTATCAGCTTCTAAATGAAATTCCTAGTACCTGGCCAATTCATATTATTTGGTAGGCTTTCTACTTTTCAGTATATCTCTGTTGAACACATTGCAGTGTTTTCAGGATAAAAATAAAAGATGATCAGCACTTAATTTTTTGAAATTGTATAATGAAATGTGTCAAAATTTGGAAGTTCTGTGTAACTCAGTGAACCACTATTTTCCAAATGACCAATGGCTGATGTTACAAATCATGCATTATTAAAAGACCCATTAAAAAAAAAAAAAGAACTGGAACAATGGCTTCACTGAGGAAGAGCCTTCTCACCTAACACTTGCCTTGGGAATGCATCATTTGGTATGAGTGATCTACTTAGGGAAGTCTACCCATCTCTAGCTGGGACACTCCCATAGTCTGTTAGCTCCTGAAGTAATGGTCAACTCTTTTGCCTTTGGCCACCTACTTAGTCATTGAGCAAGGTCAAACCCAGAAGTCTAAGGCTAAGGGAGTTGGCCTGGACCTGTAGGTAGTTTTATTTCTATAACTCAGACCCTTTAACGAAAACAAAAGTAGAAAATGGGAAAATGAGAGCATGGGTTCATAATGCCTCATGGAAAGTCTTGGGCAAAGCCTAAATGCAATGGGTATTTATGGTATCCATAAATAAATGGTACCATGCCTCAAGCTCTCTGGTCTTGGTGACAAGGGAAAAGTGCCAAAAGAACTGGAGATAATACTGAAAGTTTAGAAAAATTTCCCAATTCCTTTTCAAGGAGAGGATTACCAAGTTCCAGGTGAGCCCTTTGAGCTGCCCAGTGGTGTGGCCAATCTTTTCAGAGTTCTGTCCAAGAAGATGCCTGAGGCTGTAAGTTCCAGCTACATTGATGGCCTCCTCTGGCCCCTGGTTTGGTTTCCGTCGAGAATGCTGACACGCAGTAATCAGCTTTTACTTTACCCTCAATCCACCTTTGCCACACAGACTAATGATTATGTTTTGATCTGCAACTTCCTATTCTGAAGCAAGTGAACAGAAGGAAGAAAGTCTCTGTAACATTCTACCATAGTTCCCTAGGACAAGAATATTTTAGTAAAGATTGCCACTGGAGTTACAGAATGTAGATGCACTGAAATGAAGCAACCAAGAGGTTTGGCTTTGTAACATTTAAAAATTTCTCTCCAAAACACTATCTCATTAGCAGAATTAATGGGTAAACACCAGGTAAATGTTTGAAACAAATGGGACAGAACAAAATGATGAATATTCCTAATATATAAAGAATTCATGCAAATCAATAAGAAACAACATTAAGACCCAAAATAGATACCCAGGTAAAGGACAAACAAATCTCCAAAGAGGAAATGCAAATGGCAAATCAACATATGATAAACCGTCCAGCCTGGCTGGTTTTCAACAAAATGCAAATTGAAATAGCAAGGGGACATCATTTCCCCTAACAAATTAGCAAAGATTCTACAATGATGGTCCAGAAAAAGGTGCAGTGAAACAGAATGGTATGTGTTACTCAGGAAAAGCACAGACTTTATAGAAAATAATTTGTCCATACACGTCAAGAGCTTTAAAATATGTGCATGGCCTTTGACCCAAGAAGTCAGCTTCTAAAGAAGGTGTGTTGAAGAGGTCATCAAAAATGTGGACCCTCGTTTATGTATGAAGGCACTCATAATGGATATTTGACTTATTTAAATACTTATTTAAAAAGAGCCAAAGTGCACCAGGTAATGAGAATAGCTCAGTAAATAAGGCTGAGCTGTTCCATGAACCATACAGCCATTAAACGTGAGGTGTGAGACCACTTTTCATGACATGGAAAAACTCTTAAGATAGAAGTCTATTAGAAAAAAATAGGAAAATATCACTACATATGATTTCATCTGTATTTTTTTAAATGGGAAGAGAGTGGAAGTACCAAATCCTCATCACAATTATCTCAGGGTAATAATATTACAGAACCATTATATTCTTTTTAAATATCTCCCCCAGGTTTTCCAGAAATAGACAAATAATAGCGATCCCTCATAAGTATCATACGGCATACACTCCATCTGTGGACGACTAACCCATAAATTACACGGTGTGTTCTATTGCTTGGCCTTTCTGCCTTGCCTGTCAAAAAGCTGGGACCACATTGAATGCTCAACCAAAATAAGTAACAGTCTTGACTATGTATGCCTTTTCCCCCCACCTCTCTTTATATTACTTTGTATATTTTTAATTTATTTATATAGTGTGTATCTCTAATTAGAAACCACTTTAAGTTCTTTTTATTTTAAAAATACTTGGCAATCACATTATTAATACATACAAACGTGTTTAGGGGATTTCGAGTTAATGAAAAACACTGAACACCTTTGGGTGTGTGTGTGTGTGTTCTGCTCAATAGTCCAGACACATTTGGGTTGTTTTTTTTTTTTTTGTAGTATAGTTGACACAGTGTTACTTAAGTTTCAGTAGACACATTTGGTTATAATGTGTCCTCTAGGAGGAGAGACAGGTGGGAAGTTGTGCAAAGATCCTAGCAGAGTTGGAGGTATACACACTTGTAGGTATGCTAGCACACACATAATGTGCATACCTGTGTGAGCACACATACCTCTGTCACATGTGCAAGCACACACACACACACACACGCACTCTGCTAGACCTTCCTTGTTCAGCAAAATTCCTAACCCCTAGCCACATTCTTGATACGCTACTTCAGAGCTGTGTTGACGTTCTGCCTTTAGTTCCTGTTGTGTTCTGAGTGACAGAAGCCATCTCACATGGCTACCATCAACCTTTTCTCTTCTTGGAGGAATTCTATCTTTGATTTCATAGTGCAGCAAATTTATATTACAGACCCCAGGCCCGTCCCCACGCATCTCTGCAAAAAAAAAAAAAAAAAAAAGTTGAGGTAGAAACAAATGCTTCAGCCATACCATTCATTTTTCCTAAAATAAACAAAAGAACCTGAAAGTGTTCAGAATTCACCTTGGAGAAAAGGTTAAGCGTGAAACAGCCTTTCAGAACTAACTCTGGAGCCCTGTCCAGGAACTTTTGCTTTCTGTTGGCATGAGTAAACCTGCAGGCATTTTAGAGAATTTGCCCTGTCAAGTGAATCTTGTCATCATATGCCATTTCCAGGAGGGGAAACAGAGGGTAGACGGTTTTGGGCTCCAATTAATGTATTAAATTAAAAGGAAAACCGTCCAAAGCTCTATTGTGTTTTGGATCTTTTGTACCTTTCCTTCTGGATGCGAAAGGTGGTCCATCATGATAGACAAGCATGGATCTATGGGGTCTCAGGCCTGGCTTTGTGAGTTTTTTCAAATAAGAATTTTGTATATTTAAAGGAGAAAGCATGATGGTTTGATATACATATACACAGTGAAATGATTACTACAATCAGCCTCATGAACATGTCCATCTCCTCACATAGTTACCTTTGTTTTGGGAAGGAGAGCACCGGAGATCTACTCACTTAGCAAATGTCCAGCACACAATACCGGATGATTAATTATAGTCACTGAGCTGTGTGGCAGAGCTCTAGAATTTGTTCATCCTGCGTAACTGGAACCTTGTACCCTTGGAATGACAGCTGTCCCGCTTATCAGCTCTGCGAACTTGGCAGTGATAGTTAACTCCCCTAAGCCTCAGTTTCCTCATTTGCAAATACAAACAAAAATCACAGCTCATGTACTGTGGATTTTCTCTGTGCAGAGGGCTGGGCTGAGGGTCTTAACAATGTATTGACTCATCTCAGCCCCCACTTCACCGGGTGGGCGTTACATGGACTCCGTGGCAAAGAAGGAAAACCAGTCACAAAGAAGTGGAATTGTTTGCTGAAGTTCACATGGCTTGTAAGTGGCAGGGCCTACATTGCAAGTAGGAAGCCAGGCCTTGGAGCCTTGTTCTTAACTGCCCAGCCTTAGCTGGTAACAACTCTCTCAAAGGATTCCCCCTGAGGATTAGGCGAAGTGGGACAGGGAAAGTGACTGATTGCCCTTTCACCCCCAATTCCAGACAGGGACATCCAGGGGAAGTCATACATAGGGAAGGAAATGTTATATAACACCCCCCTCACCACCACCCCCACCACCACCATGCAACATGCAACATGAATAATGCTCTGGTCTCCAGTCAGGTGTTGCTTTAGCAAATCTGAAATTTCCATTAAGTATTTCTCTAAAGAGTGTCACATAAACTTGATCATACCTGGGATAGGCTGTAAAAAAAAAAAATGCCCCTCTCCAAAATAGGCTTCCTAATCCTCAGAACCTATAAATATTACCTTTATACGGCAAAGGAGTGAGTATTAACCTTGAATGGCCAAAGATTTAATTAAATTAAGGGTCCTGAAAGGAAGAGATTACCTTGGCTTGTCTGGGTGGCCCCCACATATTATCACAAGTGTCCCTATAAGAGAGAGGGAGAGGGTGACTGGACCCACACAGAGAAGGAGGCCATTTGAGGACAGGGACAGAGATTTGGAAGCTGGAAAAGACTAGGAAGTATTCTTTCCTGGAGCCTCTGGACGGAGTGTGGCCCTGTTGACATCTTGATTTTGGACTTCGGGTCTCCAAAACTGTGAGAGAATAAGTATCTGTTGTTTAAGGCTCCCAGTTTCTGGTGATTTGTTACAACAGCCCCGGGAAACTAATACAATGCCCCATCCCTAATAGGCTGAGGTCATTTCGGTTTATTTCTGTAGAGGCAATCACAGTCAGCCTCCCATGCTTACAAGGGTGGTAAGAGGATTTACCTAGGCTCTTATAAAAAAGAATACCATCCGCAGACATGTCAGTGGAGGATATTATAGAAATTAAGGTGTTCAAATTATATTAAGGTGTGAATTCCATGAAATGTTTTGCCTGTCCATTTGGAACGTTTTGGGAACTTTGCTCTGAAGTGTCTGGAGATCTCCTTGTGACATCTCCTAGAGTTGGTGGCAAGCTTCTGACAGATAGGGCCACAAGAAGCTATTATCCCCATTTTACTGATGAGGACACTGGAACCCAGAATGGTTAACTAAGTTTCCCCATGTTACCTCAGTGGAGGTTTGAAAGAACTTTCTGTACGGATAAGAGAGTCCTATGTAATTATGAAATGTATTATTTGAGCTTTGGAAAAAACAGTCATTTGATTCAGGGAAGAGAAATTCCACTAATTTCATTTGCATCCTCAAGTATTAATTGATATATCACTGTATCTGAGCAAGCATGAAGGACTCAAAAGAAGTTAAAATCCCAGTCTCTGTCAGTATGGGATTGATCCAGGAGATGAGCTGTTGGCACATAGAACAAGTCAGAATCAAGACAACTGTTTGAAACAGTTGTGAGAAATAACATTTGTGAGAAACAAATACATGGGTGAATAATGCAGGGAAGGGAGTGTGTAGTTCTAAGAAAGACCGCTCATGGACGAGTCAAAAACTTGCTGCATGCCCCGCTCGGCCATGAAGACCTTAGTGGTACCTAGACAAGTTCTCTCACTTCCCTGGATCTTGGATTCTTATCTGTAAAATGCTAGGACAGAGTGGGCTCCATGATTACTGAGGTCCCTTCTAGCTCTAGTAGAGATCCCTGAAACTAGTGGAGCTAAGAGACGGAACATTGTGTCACAACAGACAACAAAGCAGTTAATCAAGTCTGTTTGGGTCATGTCAGTAGGACCCAGAAGCCAATTTGGGAGGTTTCCCATTGGTTAAAGATGTGACGTTCTGAGCCCCACTTAGAGAATAAAGCCTCCAATGCATGGAACCACAGTCCGTCATGACACTTGAAAGGAGAACTCATTGATCACCTTTGGAAGATGCCCAGTAACCAACTCATTATTTTGAAAGCTGGTAAATAGCAAGAAAGAATCAAGCATTTATTTTGTCTTTCTTGTAAAACTGTATCTCGGGTCACCAAATAGTTGACAAAGAGACGTTTCTCTTTGTGAAAGCATTTGAGCTAATAATCAAGGAAGGAATGGCAAAAATGAGAACTTCACCATGTTGCATTGGCCAATAAAATGAAGGATCCAAGCTAAGATTACTGGTCACTGAGATCCCAAAAAGAGTGACATCCAGACACATCGTGCCTCCAAACAGAAGTACCTGGGAGTAGCACCGGGGAGGTGGTATGGCCAAGTTCCCACCTCTTTTGGCACAGACTAGGCAGTAAAAGGCCAATTTCTCATATTCCTGGCTATTTAAGACAGGAGAGAATAGTTTAGGCTGAGGTTCTGTTTATACTGAGTGAAGGGACTGGGATCTGGCATAAAGGCCTTTGTAAGTGATTTAATTATTTAATGAGGGACCCAGTGCCTCCAAGCGAAAGTTCCTGAATCTCTGCCCAGAAGGAATGTTGGAGGTTTAACCCAGAGTCCATCCATCAGGTGGGCCAGCACTGCGGCCCCTCTGGAACCCACCTGGGGAAGGACATGGGGAAGCCAGGAAAGAAGGGCTAAGCCTCTGGGCTGGGCAGTCCCAACAGCTGACCTTTCCTGCCTCTCCCCACTGCAGGCAGTGAGTGAGTGATATCCTCCTGCACAGTGTCATCTTTTGCTTTCACAGGCCTGCAAGCCAGGCTCCGAGGCATTAACTCAGAGTCTCATGATGTCTTAGTTTGGGTGCCCCCAACAGCCAAGCCTGAACGAGGGATCCCAGGAGGCACGGTGAGGGAGTGAAGAAGTGAGAGGGGCGCCCCCATGCAAGATATATTGGGAGCCAGCTACCACCATGGGCAGCTGGGGCTCAGACCCCCTGGGGACCTCCAGGGATTGTCCTATCAAGGGATGAGGAAGAGGGAGTATTCTTCCACCGGTCATTGTCTGCCATTGGGGTGCTCACTCCCTGACACTTGTGGCCAGTCTTACTGAGCATGCTCTCTGGCCAGAGAACCTCTGCAGACAGACTTGGGGAGCCAGCTACCGGTAGGGCAACTTTCTGCAAGTGACTTCCGGGGTGAATAGGGTCCCAACAGAACCAGACCTTGTTGGCCCCAACACCGTGGTGGTAACTGCTGCACTAGATCGATATCGGGGGTCTTTCATAAGGTGTAGACCTGGAACTCGCGGAGAGAGGACAGGCTGGCCATGGCTGGACTCGCCTAAGCCCGGCAGGTGTCGTGTTGGGGGAGCAGACACTTGGTACCATGCACGGGTGACTGACATGATGTGCCCCAGAAAGAAACGGAGACACTTTTCCACTCATCATGCTGGCAGAGATGTGGCTTCTGACCCAGGCAGTCTGCCCAGTTCAGCATCTTTTGTGGCCATCCCTTAGGGCTAATTCTGCTCCTTACCTGGCAGCTTTGTTGGAAATGCTTCCAGTGGATCTCAACCGTGGCTGCACATTACAGTCATCTGGGGACCTTTCAAATGACGGATGCCTCTGTCCCATCCCCAAAGTGACAGAAGTAATTGGTCTGAGGTGAGTGCTGGGACAGGGAGCTTTAACAATCTCTCCAGGTGTTTCCAATGAGCAGCCACAGCTTATAAGAAAATTGTAAAATCTTAAGCAGGAAGTCCCTATTGCAAGCATTATTTTAGCAATCAAGAGAGAAATTCTCACTTCTTTATGAAGCTCCACCCCCTGAGCTGGGGGGAGAAGGACACCCAACAGAGGGGTGTGTGAGTAAGTCCCTTTTGCCTGCAGGCCTCTGATGGATTAAGAGAGTTCATAAGTGTAATTGATTAGTGATTGATTGGTAAGCGACTGGGAGAGATTCTCTGTTGGGAGCCCGGTCTCTGTCACCCCCTGGCCATAAAAGCCTTACCATCTGTGCCTCTTCAACTCCCCAAGCCTCTGTTTCCTCTTCTTTAAAATGAGGATCTGTGTGCTGGAGAAAACACATAAACCATGTGCCTACTGTGCTCGGGGCATACAAGGGCAGCCCCTGCCCCACATCCAGCTGGACAGGCCGAGGGTGGCCACATTGAAGCTGCTTTCGTGGAGCAGATGTTTGTTCCTCTCTGCGGTGCTGGGCAGCCAGATGTCATGTGAAGGAAACAGTTGAGGACCCAGACTCAGGAATGGAGATCTCACTTCCTCCAGCTTTTCCTGCTGCCCCCTGCTCAGTCCCAACCACAAATGCAGAAAGCCAACAGCAGGGCAAATGCTATGTGATAAAATATCTCCACTCAGTCTGAAAGAGCCGGCTGTAATTAGGACAGAAGAAAATGTAGCCGGGCCATTTACAAACTTTGCAGGATGCTTTCCCTCCCAAAGAACAGCTAAGCAGGAGCCCCCTCAGAGGTGTTTTTAATGGGCCTAAGCAGCAGGAGGGCTTGCAGAATTGTTTTCTCGGCTCCCAGGGGTTCAATTTCTGTTTTGGTGTGGGCACTGAACGGTATTGGTCTTCTAGAACTCCTTTTGTTGTTATTAATAACACCACATCATCCGGAGTTTGAGCAAAGACAGGCAGTCAGGGAAGCAGGGATCCTGATATTTAGAGGGCAGCCTGTTCACAGACATCCCTGCCCGGCTCCTACAGTAGGGCCAGCCCTGTAGACGTTTGAGGGTGCCAGGTCCCAATGGTGCAATCACGATTTGAAGCCAGTTCTATCTGGGGAGCATACTGTTGAGTGCAGGATGCCAGGTACATCAGCAGATCATCTCAATATTACATGGTGCATGATTTAATGGGAGTAGGCATGGAGCCTGGAGGGAGAGGTGGGGAAGTGCAGAAAAGGTGTTTGCCCAGGAAGGAGCCTCATCTGGGATGAGTTTAAATGATAAACTGTTACAGTATGTAAAGGAAGGAAGGAATCCTTCATGGTGGAAGGAACCGCATGAGCTGTGGTAGAGCCAGGAGGAAAAGCATGGTGTGATGGAGGAACAGCAGACAGAGCAGCGTGGTTACAGCAAAAGGTCCCAGGGCTGGAGGGTCAGTTGATGGTGGGGGGGGGGCGGGTGTTGAGGAGAGATGTAGCTGGGAGACTGAGCCAAGACCGAACAGCCAAGACCATTTGCTGGGTCAGAGTCTAGACTTCACCCTGAGAGTGACCGAGGAAAGTCCTTCTCTCCAACTTTTTATTTTGAAACTTCCAAACCTTCAGAAAAGTTGAAAGAATAGTACAAGTAACTATGCACCCTATACAGGGATTCTCAGGTTGTTAACACCTGTCAATATGTCATATTGACCTTCTTTCCACTTTTTTTTTCCCACAATCTTTGAAAGTAGATTACAGACATCATGACTAAATAATTGAGCATGGGTCTCCAGGAAGAAAGGACATTCATTTTCCCACATTAACCAAATTTTCCCATTAACCACAATGCCATTATCATACCCAAGGACCGAACACTGGTAATACACTGAATGTGTTATCTGACATCCGGTCCACAATTAAATTTCCTCTCTTTTCCCCAAAATGAACTTTATAGCTCTTCTAGTCTACATCTAGGCTCCAATCAAGAAGACATGTTGCCCTTGGGGACACTGGCTCTTTAGTCTCTTTCAAGGTAGAATGTCCCCTACCTTTTGTTGTTTTGTGTTTCTTGACACTGTCCTTTGTTGAGAGTACAGGCCAGTGGCTTAGTGGAATGTCCCTCCGTCTGGATCTGTGTGATGGTTCAGTCATTACTAGATGAAGGTTAAACATTTTTGGCAAAAGCACTCCTCCAGCCTGGCCAAGTGTTCTGGGCTAAACTGTTCATTCAGCTGTCACCAGGGTCTCTCCATTGTCCAGAAACATCTTATTCTTTATAATTAAGGATGATTGTGCAATTCTCTCTTTTCCTTCTCCGTTTGTAGATTGGCATTCTCTCAGGAAAAGCTTGCCACCACACCCCATTTTTAAAAAATCATCACTGGAGGCTCATGGGATTCATATTTTATTCAGGGTGTTAGAAAATGCCACTGTGCTTGTTGATGCTCAAATTGTCCCAAACGGGGCCAGTGGGAACCCCTTCAAGCCAGCTCATGTGTCTTTGATGGGTCCCCATTTGACTTTGAGGACTTTTGGGTTTTCTGCCTCGCTTGGTTCTTTCGTGTTCCACACTTGGAAATGAGCACTTCTCTGAGGAGCCCTGGTTGCTTCGAGAGAGGAATGATCGTTGGAAATCATGGCCTGGGTACCAGCTGTGCTCAGCAACTACAGAAATGTCATCGTTTCTAGGCCCTTAGAGTGGGGAGTGCTAGGAAATGTGTATTTTTTTAAAACTTGTAGGTATATGCAAATAACACCGATTCCTCACAAGGTTCTTTTTTCCCCACTTCTGTATCCCCACATTGATCCCCAAATATATGAACTCTCATACTTCTTTGCTCTATTCTACAATATCCACAGTCATTCTGGATGACTATACTAGTCACACCACCACTAAAGCAGGCTTACTAGGTAAAATATAAGATTTCTTTGCAGTTACTTTCCTTTTTAGAATGGATCTTACCGAGAGTGTATAATCAGAGTACCTGAATTCATTATTTGTGTGCGCGGCTATAATACCGATGTGTACGATTAGATTCATTTGAATACAATTTAGGGTTTGCTTTTTCATCTTCAGTTTTATTTTTTGGAAACTTTTTTTTTTTTTTTTTTTTTTTTTTTAAAGATTTTATTTATTTATTTCACAGAGAGAGACACAGCGAGAGAGGGAACACAAGCAGGGGGAGTGGGAGAGGGAGAAGGAGAAGCAGGCTCCCCGCAGAGCAGGGAGCCCGATGCGGGACTCGATCCCAGGACCCTGGGATCATGACCTGAGCTGAAGGCAGTCGCTTAACCAACTGAGCCACCCAGGCGCCCCTGGAAACATATTTTTTGGAAGTTTTTAATGTCCTAGGGATGGGCACTTGTTTGTTTTCAATATTTTGCTATTACAAATAACGCTGTGGCAAATGATTTTAATTTGTGGATATGTATCTTCCAGGTAAACTCCTGCAAATGGGCTTCCCGCATTGAAGGGCAAGTGCGTGTTTCATTTCGTGAGATGTTGCCATGTTTCCTTTGGTACAGACTGTACATTTGAGTTTTCGTAGGTTCTGTTGGAGAATGCACCTGAGACTTGAGAGCAAATGAGGTCGGATATAGGAGATCACTGTGGCTGTTCAGATGAGTGACAGCCAGTGCTTCATCCAATGACAGTGAGACCGGAGAGGGAGATGGGGACTGGCTGAGGATGATCGGATGTGGGATAAAAGAGATAAAAGGACTCCAGAGTGTTTGGACTAAGGTAAGGAGGCAGTTGAGCGTCCACACTAAGGCAGATGTATTTCTGTGCATGAATGTGCATATATGTGTGCGTGCATATATATGATGGTGCACGTGGGTGCATGTGAATGAGCGTGTTTTTGCCCGTGTGTGTGTGTGCGTGCGTGCACATGCACACATGTGTAAATGTGTTTGGGAAACAGATGTGCAGAGGCCTGGGGCACAGGGTGGGCCGGGCTGGCAGCAGTGATCCCCTGGCACGAAGAGGGCAGTCAACACCATGACCGTGGCTGAGATCAGTATGTCCACTCCTGCGTGTCCCCAGCCTCTGGACACACAGGGAAAACGGGGCATTTATTTTACCTTTCTCAGATATAAGTGTGGACCTGGTGCTTTCAACTTAGTTGTACTCACCTGAAAGGGTAACTGGAAGTTGAGGAAAAGTAGAGCGAGCACATTATGTCAAAGTGTAACTGACTGCAGTTTAAAAAAAAATGGATTTGACGTTTCCCGGCTTCTCAGATACCACACAGGCTTTAGTAGCCCCCGCAGGGGCGGGTGGGTGCACGCTGGCCCCAATCGGAGGCGGGGGCCATGAAACAAGCTGTTGGCCGGGACCTCATGAGCTAGTCCTGTGGCACTTCTGTTTGAGACCCATCCTTGCCCTCGTCCTCCAGCAGGCCTGTCCTGGGCTGACCCAGGCATGATAAAGATTGTTCTTGGAAAAAAGTTACTTGCCAGAGGCTGGGAGCACTAGAAGGCAGTGGGAAATCGGTTCACTGATAGGCTCCTGTGGGATCTACAAAGGTTCCCTGGAAAGGGGTCCTTATCTTCCATCAGGAAACATGCTCTTCGTTTCTAGAGGCCACTTTATGTTTGGCTAAAGGTGCAGCCTTGGGTATTCATGTGCAACTTAAATAACAGTGGATAAATCCCCATTTTTAGAAGCTTATCAGAAATTCTGTTCTCTGCACACATGTAACAAACTAGCATATTTGCAGTAACACGTCAGGGATTGGGCATTGCTGTGCTCCTTATGCTTCAGTTACTCAAATCATTGAAAAATTCCTTCAAGCACCAACTCAGCAACAATAAAACACAACCCCTGTTGGTTTTCATTCATTCCAGTGCAATCTTTCTAATATGCTTTCCTGCCTCCCTATACTGTGTCTAGGGCCCATTACTTTGTTATTTCTTAATAACTCAGTAGAATTAATATAAGGACATTAGCCCGGCCTGGTTGTGATTATTGTAGTTTCTGTTCGCTCTCTTCAAGGTTGGCTGCCATTGGCCACTTCTGTTCCCTTCCGGTTTGCTTCTAATAGCTCTTTTCACACCAGTAAAGTCCAGTCATTCTCCTTTGTTTGCCGGCTTGAACATCCCGTGGGCTTGGACACAGCTACCCAGTCTGTAATAGCATTACTACTGTGTGTTAAATAGGAGTCACGAGACTCTGAGAGACTTCTTGAACATAAATGCCTGACTTGGGTTCATGGCACCGTTAGCGAGGGCTGGGAGATTCCCATGGAGAGTGAGGATGTGGAGAAAGTGTGGCTTCTGGAAATGTTCCTTTTCCTCAACCTGATAAAACCTACAATGTAACTGACCAGAAATAAGCTTTGGGTGGAATTGCTGGTATGAATTCTGTCCTTTGAGCAGGTGGGGAATGGGCAAGCCCTCATTGTTGTCTGGCCGGCAGAAGAAAAGATGCCACCGACTGGGGTTCTGAGTTCTTATCCACCCCAGATTCTATATCACCTCTGGACTGTAGGGACTTGGGCAGGTTAGAAATTTCTCATCCTCCTGTCTCCTCCCTACAAATGGAGCTCTTACCTGCCTTGCCCAGGTGGCAACTGTGGAAACACTTCATATAAAGAGTGTGGTCTACATACACAAAATACCCTCATCTGCACTTTGGGGATATTTTAAATGGATGATAGACAAGTTACGGTATTCCATTTGTGACTTTTCTCAGCTGCAGCACACGTGGGACGTTTTCTTTCCATCTACAAGTTCCCCTTTCTCCTCTAGGGAGAACCGCTCTCTGCCCGTAAGAACTTTAAAAGGAAATATAATGCTGTTTTAAAAAAAATCTGAAATAACGCTACCCCGCCCCCCCCCCATGGGCTGCAATTATCAGCAGCCAGAGTTTCATTTCTCTGAAGGTTACCTGCCGGAGGAAGGGTGTGAACTGTGTGGGCAAAAGCAAACAGGTCAGCTGTCCCCCACTGTCCTCACCTTTATCTCTATTATCCTCAAGAAAAGAATCAAGGGGCTGGTGTGCATTGGCTGGCTGGTAGGAAGTTGCTGGCATTTGATCACTTTTAACATGCAGAAATGCCAGTTTCCAATGATTTAACCTAATGATTTCTGGGGAAAGGGAATGACTCGCACGGTTCAGGGTTAGTCAATCAATACTGCAGCATAATGCTGAACCTCTCATTTTTATGGTTGAAAAATCTAGGAAATAAACCCCAGGAGTGCCATGTAAATAAATGCAAAGGTAATAAATACACAGCATTTCGATTACTCTATTCTCCCTCCCCCGCTCCCTCCCCCCATTCAGTAGATGCTGTTCTTTCTAGAGTCCAGGATAAAGCCACATGTTTGTGTGGAAAACAATGGGAAATTGGACTTGAATTTACTCTGTCATTTTAATATACTGCCCCCTTTACTTGACAGCCAGGTTCACTGAAGGTTGTCTTCGGAGCACTGCCGATCTGCTAAATAAATAATGTGCTGGCACAGAACCTCTCTACGGTACATCCCAGGGGCTCATAAGTACACTGTCACAGGAGAGCGGCAGGGTGGTTACTCCATCTTCATTTCTGGCTGACCCATAAAAGGCATCCTCCGTGTTGCTGATTATGAACTTGTCATCTGATTTGAAGTTATGTCACCCTAAAGCAGGGAGAATTTCCTCACAATAAATCTCATTTTTAATCCAGAACTGCAGTGGGGAAAGCCTGTCTGCATAGTTTAGAGGAAAGCGGGGTGGGGGGGGCTGGTGGCTGGAATTTAATAGTAGGAAGGCAGCCTACCACTCCTGTCTGCTGGAAGGCATTTCTGGGGTACCCATGGGTGTGAGGTCCCAGGGAGGGAGAGAGGTTGGGTGGAGGGAGGGGCTCTTTTTGGTCTCTTTCACCCTCCCCAGGCCCCTCTCCTTCCTGCCTCTCCCATTCCTACTCTCTCCCACCTTCCCACCCCTCTGGAGTCTCCTCTCCACCCCCACCCTTCTCTTCCCTGTCCCCCTCCAAACCCTACCCCTCCTTAACCTCACCCCCCTCCCCTTCTTCAATCCCCTCCCTAACTCCCACCCTTTCCCTCCTCACCTCTCTTAATCCCTTCCCCCACCCCCCAGCCTTTTCCATTGAGCTGAGATTCCTTGTGGCTCTTGCTGGGGTAAAGCCCATCTCTGTCTGGGTTTCGGTCCTGGAGCTGTAATCTCGGCTGGCATGGGTTTTATAGAGACATGCCACAGACCCCTGTTTTGTTTTCTGGGCTCACCAAGGAGAGGAAGGAGAATTAAGCAGAGAAGATAGGAAAACTAAAGGGTGTTCTCCTCTGGTTCTCTGTTCAGGCACGTGCTGTCTCCAGTCAGACCAAGGGCCTGGAACCCAAAGAAAGGAAATAGGAGATGGGAGGGAAATTGGGTGAGGGGGAAAAGCATAGAGGGAAGGGAGGAGGGAGGGGTGGAGGAAAAGGGGAAAGGAGGGAATGGGGGAGGGGGAGGAGAGAAAGGGGGAGGGAAAGGCCATTCTCCCAATTGATTTGTGTGGAAATTAAAAACAGAACCTGTACTGCGGGTTTCTGCAGCCTTCGGGGAGAGAGTTAATGGGGAATATAGTACAGAAAAACGCAGCTGATCCATGTTAGCAGCCCTGCTTCCTTGAGATGCTCCTGCCCCAGCCTGTGACCACACACACGTATGCCTGCACATGTCCACACGTGCACACACGTTCACACACATGTACACACATGCACATGTGGGCAGGCACACACATACCTGCATGCATGTGCACATGCACTTACAGGTACACACAGGCCCACACTTGCACACATTATCACACACATGCATGAAGGCATGCACACATACACATAGAGACACACTCGTGTACAGATGCACGCACATAGAGACACATGCCGACTGGCACATGGGCACACATGGACCTACACAGGCACACACAGACATGCACAAACACTCATGCATGTACACACACAATCATGTGCACACGTGCACACACACACAGACACCATCACACCCTGCCCCATTCTTCTGTTTTGAGTCTTGGCCTCTGTGGTTGTCTTCACCCTTGATCCAGGGGTGGGATCTCCACCAGGGTCGTGTCCTCTCATCCTCTGCCTGCCCTCAGGACCCCAGCCAGTCTTCTACTTCTGCTGGGTATGAACAAAGAATACCTTGGACTTTGGGGTGAGGTGGAACAGCCTTTATACACCTGTGAAAGTTTGAACTGACCAGTTAATTAGTGGGAAGAAAATAATGACATGAGTTCAGCAAGGCCTTGGGTGTGCCCTTGGCTGAGCCTCCAGCAGACGTCCCAAGGTCATCACGGGAGCCTCCGAGAAACAGATGCCAGAATAGGATGAAACATGCAAGGACTTTCCTAGGGAAGTGCCTGTAAGCGGGGGTGGAAAGGGGAGGGAAGGTTGTATGAAAGTGTCCTATGGGATGGCACTGCAGCCCAGGGAAGGTTTTGCAGGACCGTCAGGGAATCACCGAGCCATCGCTGGCCCTCACGGGAGTCCCACATCTCCTGGGGATGGGCCTGCCTTGGTGTCCCTGCCAATGTGGCTGTGGATCCTGTCATCCCGTGGTCAGTGGGCGAGTTGCATCAGGTACATGGCCACAGAGCAGACAGAGAAAGAAGTTCATTGAAACTTTGCCCCAAGAAGCAGTGACCCAACTCCCTTTTGTACTGATTCGAAACAGAAAATCAACAATTCATTCAAGAAATAGGCTCACTTTTCAAATAATGATATATTTGGTCCAGTAGTCATTTGCTAACAAGAGTCTGAATTCCAGGGGGTTTTCTCTGCCCTTTCACCTGGGCAACATGCAGGCACTCCTGTCATCAGCACCGAGGAATGCCAGCACTTTCAACTGGGTAAGGGAGCTCTTGGCTTGGAAACAGGGAGGTCTTTCTGGACGGTGAAGGATACCCTAAACATTGTCCAGGGTTATAGAATCATTTCATTTTAGGATCTTTAAAAATCAGTTTGAGGTAGGTTGAGGGACCTGGCTGAGGGGAGATACTTTGTCATTCTAACTTCCCCAGCAAGCCTGCTCCCCTCATGCTGGGGTCAGTGAAAGGCACCGGTGGGGTGACAGGAAGTAAAGGTCCTTACAGGGAGGACAAAGAAGTGCTGAGTATGTCCATATAAACACAGCCCTTAGCAAAAGCTGACCCCAAAGCCAGTATCCTGAGAAGACTAGTAGTCCCTTGACATCATTTTTATGAAACCAAACAGGTTTAGATGTAATTTTAAGGATCATCCTAATAAACAATGGAAAATTTCAGAGTTTTAAAAAAATGCCCAATCCATCATAGAAGACAAGAAAAAGTGCCTGCATATTTCTGGTCTTTGGTTGTTCTTTTTCTGTGACCATTTTTAAGGTAACCTGTAGAGCTTTCTCTCACTGCCTGCAATAATTCAAGTGGAGGCAAATGACCCCACAGAGAATTCCAAGCTAAGGTCTGATTCCAACACTACACACATATCTCAAGCCCCGAGACATTCATAAGCAAAGGGGGAAAAAATCAGCCATAAACATGAAAGGAAGTTTTCATCCAGGAGCTGGGGTCTCTGGTCTGTTGCGGTAGAGAGACTGTAATGTGACGCTGTGGGGACCCACTCATCTGTGTTGCCTCAGCTACTGAGGAGAAAGATTTGCCAGCTCTTAGTAGCCAGATGCATTATTTAACATGCATTCACCAAAGCATCTTAAAACATCAACGTAGTGCTGTAAATTATGAGAATTTAAATCCATGTGAATGTTGCAAGCTTTTGGTGATGAAAGGTGATGGTTGTCACTGTCTGCATCTTCAATCATTTTAGAAGGAGTATAATTCCCTTCTTCGGATAGTTCTAGTGAAGATACAGATATTTTATCTCACCTCTCTAGGAGGTGCTCCTGCTCAGGATTTAATGGAATATGTGCCTTCCAGGGGGTGCATCACGTGGAGCCTTTCAAGTTCTGTGTGGGGCACTGTGGCCCCACATTTTATTAGTCGACTAATGACACGTGACCAAATCCTTATACAGAAAACATTTACATTTTATTTTCAGACTTTGGGAGTTGAAACTGGGTCAAATCTCAGAGAGCTCTTACACAAACTAATGAGGTTACAAAATCCAGATCCTCAGAAATCATGCTTGCAGTGGTTTTAATGAATGTTCCACGGGGAAAATGCACCAAGATTTTTTGTTTGAATCAGGCACTGCCTAAACTTAGGTCACTTTGGGTAAATTTCCTCCAATATGCAGAGTATTAAACTTGCATCTGCTTATCTTTGATTCTTTTGATTCTTCTTTCAGTCGTAACTGTAGGATTTGTGTCTTAGAAAAGCACAATGAGGCCACCCAGATTTTTCTCCTGTCTTGTAGGACATGGGCTTGGAGTTTGGTGAGAGTGACTTAGTAGAGAGAAATTCCCATCTTGGTTTAAAATATAATGTGTTCATAGATAAATGTGAGGTAGGGTAGGGCCAACAGTAGATGCAGACTGCCGTTGAAACAGCTTGTTCCTCGCCGTTCTGGAGAGAAGGGGGCATTCCACACCATTCAGGGCCACCTGGGGAAGCACCAGGGTCAAGAGGGTGAGGACACATCTGCGGGCAAAACCTTTATTGTGGTTTCCATGGGAAGGAGTGGGTGAAGCAGGGTAAGCAGGCTTAGGATTTGCTAGTTTGAATAATTTCAGTAGACTCTGGGGAATAGGAGCTGTCCCTAGTTGTCTAGTGCTTGGCCCTGGTACCAGATTAGGGCAGGTGGATAGTGGCCCAGAATGTGACAGGGCACTAAAGGAGGTGGACTTTGGATTGGTTTGCATTTGAAAAGTGTACTCCATGTTTACTATTCATTACTCATATGTTTACTCAAGGAATTGGCTTCCCCTGAGAGAGGCTGTCCCTCCAGGGTCAGCATGGCCCCAGATGTCAAACCATTAGAATTTAGAAAATAAAACACATGATTAATGCATATCTCCAAGCTGAAAATCCTGTGGTTTATCAAACAAGACAAGTAAAGATTTAGGGCTGCATCTATGCTCACAGAAACCTTCATCTGAGGGAAATTTTCTTGATATTGAAACCAAGAAATGACAGAACCTTACTCTCCCATGGAAGTCCACAAGCCTGGCATTCACCAGCCCCTACTGGTCATGGAGTCAAGAGGCTCTGGAAGGCTCTGTACACAGAAGTGGGAAGCTAAGCAAGCTACAAGACAAAGGGGGGCACAACTCTGAATTCAAGTGCACGATGAGAATAAATGCGAAAATGTTTTTTCAGATGGCCTCAGCCCAGGAAAATTTATGCTGCAGGAATAACATTTCAGCTGGTGGATAAGATGGAGAATATTGTAAAACCCCAGCCTGTTCTGTTAGCATTGGTGATGAATGACCTTGTTTTGGAGAACTTGCCATCTGCTTAGAAAGATGGGAAGGTGAGCTGTTGGTAATTCCTGCAGTGTAGCCAGAGCATCTATCCTTTTTTCTTTGCATGTCTTCAGCAGCTCACATAGCTGCCTCTTGGTGGTTATTTGCTCTTGGCTAATTACAGAATGAAGGACTTACAGTCTTACAGCTAGGAAAGCGAGGAACTCACCCTTTCTCTTTTTTCCTAAGAAAACGGAACTCTTCTCCTGTCTCACTGGAGAGTCATGGATGCAGGGGAGGGAGGATGCTGACTGCACACCCAAAGGGAAGGAACCCCTTCCCTTCTTGCCGACAACATATAGATATTCCACGTCTTAGTTTTGGAAGCTACACAACAACCGGGTCAGTAGTCCCCTTTCCTTTGTGTTGCTGCTAGTTCCGGGATGCTTGCATATCTTTCAACAGCTGCTTTTTGACCAACTAATCCAGTTACTCTGACATGGGATTTTCGTGAATAATGATTACAAGAGGCTGCCCTCTCTATTTGGGGACAGTCTATAATCAAGAGATAAGAGACTTCTAAGTCAGGCAAGCCCAGGTTCAAATCCTGGCTTAGCCACTTAGTAGCGAGACAAATTTGAGCCCATTACTCAACTTCCTTGAACCTGAATTTCCTCCTCTGCAAAATGAACGCAATAGCACCTACCCTGTAACTTCATAGGAAGGTCAGATGATACTGTTTTTGAAGGCCCTGCCGTGTTGTAGACTTATTGTTTGTATATTTTTTAATACTTCTACCCCAAACAACATACAAAAGTATTTTAATAAAAATATTTTATTGTCACGATTTATATTTTATGCTATAGCAGTAAGTACAATTTTAAGGTGGAATATTTTGGGAGGAGATTTATCTGCCCAGTGAAGATGTTAGGAACCCAGAATGATCTACTTGACTAGATGTTGTGTTCATCCATGGGTACGGGCCCTATTGAGGTATTTCAGGGCAATTAGTATGTGGTTTACCAAACTGTCTGGCCAGGCACAGGGTGACCCATCGGAGTCCCCACTCACTCCTGGCAGGCACTGTCCGAAGGTGACTGCCCTTTTCTCAAGTGTCCCATGAGAGGTTGTGACAGCTTTCTTTATCTTTAGGGTGTCTTCCATCTGGAACAGTCAATGGTTATAGGAGAAACAGAACAGAGAGGAAAGTTTTATTCTACCACATTGTAGTGGTCGCCCATCCTGGTTCCAGGAATGAATGGAAAGAGGACCTAGATGTTCAGTTTGGTCACCTGAAACTCCCTGTACCCAGTGACATAGTTGACCGTAAAATCTCCTTCCTACAAATGCTGACTTGTGCTTGGTAAGGAGAGGTTTGAGGTCTCCTCTATTCAGGTACAAATAAAGAGATGATAGTAGGGACGCCTGGGTGGCTCAGTTGGTTAAGCATCTGCCTTCAGCTCAGGTCACAATCTCAGGGTCCTGGGATTGAACCCCACATCGGTCTCCTTGCTCAGCGGGGAGCCTGCTTCTCCCTCTGCCTGCAGCTCCCCCTGTTTGTGCTCTCTCTCTCTGACAAATAAATAAATAAAATCTTTTAAAAAGAGAAAGCGAGGACACCTGGGTGGCTCAGTCGGTTAAGTGTCTGCCTTCAGCTCGGGTCATGATCCTGGGGTCCTGGGATCGAGTCCCTCATCAGGCTCCCCACTCTGTGGGGAGCCTGCTTCTCCCTCTGCCTCTGCCCTCTCTCTCTCTCTGTCTCTCATGAATGGATAAATAAAATCTTAAAAAAAGAGAGAGAGAGAGATGATAGTAGCTAACATTTATTGAGTACCTGCCATGTGGCAGATGTAGTTCCAAGAACATGACACACATCAGCTCACTCAGTCCTCATACTCTATATCAAGTGAGGACCATTATTAGGACACCATGTGCTAACACAGTGTAGCACTTGGATTTGCCCAGATGAGGAAACTGAGGCCCAGAGAGATTCACTGCCTGGCCCCAAGTTACACAGCTGGGGAAGGGAAGCTGCAGACATGGATTTGTGTTGAGCCACTAATAGGTCTTCTGTCTGACCCGTGATTCTTCAGAGGCTGTGAGTAGTCTCCTCTGATTTCCTTTCAACAAGCCCAGCCAAAAGGGCCCAAGCAGAATTTCATCTCCTGCTCTTGACACCATGGAGCCTGACTCTCTCCTCTGTGTCTCTGAGACTTCTGTGCGAATGTAGAAAAGAAAGCCTGCTCTCCATGGGGTGAGACAATCCATATGCTCACGTGGATCAGAGGCCCTGCTACCCACATAGGCATCTCCGGGGGATGTCTTCCCTCCAGGTTCAGGCTGGCTGCTGTCAGGAACTTTGTGGCCAGTGGCCAGCTGCTGGAGCAAAGGCCCCTACATGGTTGTATGGCTGCACTTCTCATTGTATTGGCCTTGCTATCACCAGTCTCTAGAAAGACCCTCTTCTTGACTCCAGTTAGAAAAACCCCAAGAAAGGGTACTGATTGGTTACAGCAGTTGCAATGGCCAGGGAAGTGAGGGACTATTTTTGGCCCAACATCAGCCACATGTCCACCCTTGACCAATCACTGCAGCCAGAAGAGTGGGGTCCCATCAGAAGATAGCAGCTCTCTTTCTGGCTGACAGGATTAGAGGACAGGTGGGGGATGAGAATTCCCCCTAAAAAGAAAGAGGTCAAGTTCCAAAAGACAGAACAGAGAGATGGGTAGACAGAATAACAACGTGAGCAGCAAATATGGAAAAATAGTCCTCAGAGGGTGTCTCAGAATGAGACAAACAGAGCATAACCCTCTGCCAATATGTGGCAGAAGTTTTGGCACTGGGATATTGGGGAACTTCAAAAGGAAGAAGAGGAGTAAAAGGTGTGTGTGAGGGCTGATCAGGGAGCACGGAGGAGGGGTTGGCTCATACACTGCAGCTCTACCAGTTTTCTTCTGCTCATCAAACTACTGGAGCCTACTTACCACGGGGTCTTTGCACATGATGTCTGCTCTTTTGTAATGCTCACATTTTCACACTCACTGTAGCTACCTTTTTTTTTTTTTTTTTTTTTTTTACCTTTCATACCCCAGTGTAAGAATTATCTCCTCTGAGAGGCTGATTTTGAGCCCTTGATTAAGTCAGGTTCCTCTTTTTCCTTCTCTTCCATAGATCCCTCTTTCCTTCAGAACACTTAAAATAAATTTTAATCATTGATTGAATTGTTTCTTTGTTTGGCTCCCCTGTATATTGCCAATGCTTGACAATCGGTAAGCACTCAATAAATATTGCAGGAATACTGTCCTTGTAAGAATGATGGTTTTATGGGATAATCAGAAGCAAATAGGCTGTGCCAGTGTGGAGAGGAGAGAAAGGAGAGAGGATACATAGAGGAAAGACATGAGAGTCTGAGAGTCAGAAGTCAGAAGGAAGCGAGAAGGGACTGGGCCAACGTAATGCCCTCAACGAACTCTGCGTTTCCTGGAACTTTCATGTGGTGTGAGGGTTTAGGCAAGTTTATTTGAGTGTCCAAGATGGTGATGCCAGAGGGCATCTGGGTTATGGCATGACCCTGCTCCATGGTTGGTGTGACTGAGAGATGGGTTTGCAAATGGCTGACAGATGCCAGGTGGGCTGTGGTGCTTTGTGTGGTGTGGGTTCTGTTCCCTGTCTCCATTCTCCTCTGCCTTCTTCCCACTGCTCTTAGGGTGCAGCTGTTTGCCATGCCTGCCTCTCACATTGTGATTCCAGAAAACTCCTCACCGCCACTTCACCACACGATGGTGAAGGCACATCAGTGAGGCCAACACAGGGACCTGCTGTATTTTCAGGGCAGTGTTCTGTGCACACATCTAACTCCCAAATTGACCCAGTGGAGGTTTCCCTGAAAGGCTCTGGCATTGGTGCCCCAAGAAGTCTCCTCACTTCAAAGTTGAACCCAGTGGCCCCCTGTTTTCAAAATGTGAAATGATCATTGGGAAAAAGAAGTCAGTTGAGCTTGGCGAGTCCCCAGTGTCTGGGCACCATCTGCTCTGCTGTGAAAGGAAAATGCTGGCTTTTAAGCATACAAAAGGCATCTGATGGAGTTGGGAGAAGTGGCTTTTCACCACTTTCAGGAGGGATAAATTGAACTTTAAAAGGAGGCCTTCATTTCAAGGAGGTCTGGTTTGTACAGGGACTGTTTCTGAGTGACGTAGAAAGCTGATCTGGGAGACCTTCCACATTGGGTTCCTCCTGACCCATTGCCTGTTTGGAGGTGACAGGTAGTGTAGACAGCAAACCACTCCTTGGTCTTTGCCCCTACCTATCCCCACCACAGAGTGATTTGCAGCCTTCATTCCATGGCTGACCAAAGTACCTTCATCATGCCCAGAGATGAGTGCACAGCCAGAGTGAAGATGTTTGGTTATGGCTTTCTGGAATTCAAAGCAGCTTCCTTAGAAAATTGGGCTTATTACCTCTAAGTGAACACTCCTCTCCACAGTACAGACGTTCCTGTTCAGCTGCTGTGTGTCTCCACCATGGCATCCACTGTCACTGGCAGGAGTGATGCCCCTTAAGCACACTGTGGCTTCCCTTAGGTCTGGGACCTCATCCTGTGTCAAGCGAGCCATGTGATCCCACTGGACAGCCATCCCCTGTCTGAGGGTCAAGCCTCACTCATCTTTCACTTTGAAGGCCTATAGGAGCATAGTACCAAAATTTTGTCTTTATATTGTTTCTTGTTTTTATTTAATTTCTTCTTCTGTAAAAAGAAAAACCCATACAAACAAAACCATATATGGGGAGAATAGCATAGCGCCTCTCAAACAGGTAGATTTAGGGGGATTTCTCTCTTAGAGATGTACTTGTGAAACACTTATGAATGACTTCTATCTCATGTGATTCTGTACACATTTTATTGGCATATGTAAGTGACTCCTTAGGACCCCACAAGAATGATTAGTCATAGCCAAAATTCACCAAAAACAAATCAGAACCCATTTCCTTCCAAGGACTTCTAAATCTCTTGCATTCTTCCTTTTTGTTTGTCCATAAATTATATCTGCCTAAAGTCAGAACAACTGATGGATTTAATCTGTGTAGTGGGTAAGTTCAGAGATCTCTGAATGAATCAGAGCTTATTAAACAGAATGCCTCACTGATCTGAGTGTCTGCGTTGACAAAGAACAAGAACTTTCCATGCGGACATGGCTGACTTCCTTTGGGGAGCAGGAAAGGAGAGAAAGGTTGACACTGGTTTTGCATTTAACCAGCGTTGGGTGGTTGTGTGTTGGAGGGGGTGATGTTAGTGGCTGGGTTCTGATTGGTGGATGTAGGGGTTTTATTCCCACATAAGAAGTACGCATTCCTATGGATTTTTTATACGTCCCTCTTTCAAATATAGGGAAAAGAATCAGACCTAACTTTGACAATTTTCTTTGCTAAAATATATGTGAATCCTTGGGCATTGAAATCAGACATCACTCTGGAATTTGTATTTTCTTCCTGTTTTGGTAAATTTCACTTATTTCAAAGCTCAGAGATACCAACTGTAAATTTAAGAGCAACAACATACCCCATACTTTGCTTCCAGCATACCAGAACCATCTGATCACCTGCTCTCCTGCACAACTGCTGAGCACCTGTTTGTCAGTTAGGTGATGAGGCTCTTGTCTGTAATCTAGGAGAGAGCTGGTGTGATGGGTGGGAGAAAAGGGATAAGGGTCTAAGGAGCTGTTATATCTCTGATTGTGGTAGCTCTCCAAAATCCTATGCTGCAGAGCTAATGAGGAAAATAGTAACCCAGCCCTGCAGGCTCCCTAGTGAGAGCCAAACTGTCTTCAGCACCACTAACTTGGCTTCTAAACCATGAGATCAGAGAGAGAGAGATGGTGGCCACAGTTGTCATTCCCATACTGTGCTAAGCAGAAGAGATTAATGTACTTGAAAAAAAAATCCAGAAACAGTTCCTGGAGGAGAGGCCTGGCTGGGTTACTCTCTAAAGAATGAGTTTCAACAACTGGAGATAAGTCTAAGTTCAAGAAACAGTGTCAGAAGAGGTAGAAGGAGACAATGGTGATGGTGGCCAGGGCTCTGCCAGGTGTCTGAGGAGCCTGGATGGAAGATGAAGTCACAGGCCCCCGGGGTAGAGGGCGCTATTGCCAGCCCAGCACTGGGCTCAGACAGGAATTTCATCAAATGTGGTTGGCAGGTGCGTTAACAGCAAAGCCACTGGCTCTCTGAGTGAGAAGTAGGCTGGATCTCGAGACTCTGCTGTCATTGGATGTCACATCTCATACCAGTAGCACTGTTTCAGACCAGTCTGTGCCATAATGCTTGGGTCAGGCCATTTTTGAAATTAAGGTTGGAATCCTTAGCCTTCCTGCTGTCCACTGAGCCAGGGACAGGCTGACCTCTTTCTGGGCTGTCCCAACCTCACACAGTAGGAGCCCACTTCTAATCTCAGCTCTGATCCCGACAAGCTGTGACCTGGGTTTTCTCACCTTCGTGGGCCCTGGCATCCCCACCTGGGGGCCGGAAGTAATGACCTTCGGTGACTCACAGCCAAGTACAGGAACCTCATGGCCTGCTATGGATGCACAGCTCTCCTTTCCAGCTAAGGAACACTGTGCATCCAGAAGGAAAGGAGCTAAGGTCAGATTGGGCTGAAGTTGGTGTGGACTCACTCAATTCACAGTCCCTCCTTAACGAACCAGGGCATACTTCTTAGGATCCCAGGAAATAGAAATACATGTATAAATTTAAAATATGTATGCATGTATATATGCATATATTTAATGCTTATTTAAGATAGTTTAAAAGACTTTTAAACCTTTAGGTTTATATAAAATGGGTGGAAAACACCATACTCCTCTTCACTTCCACCCCCCTTCTGGTAACATCTTGCATCACTGTAATTCATTTGTTACAATTGATGAATATACAATGATGCAACATGATTAACTAAACTGCGTGGTTTACCTTAAGGTTTGCTCTTGGTGATATACAGGTCTATGAGTTTTGTCAAGCACATAGTGTCCTGTATCCACCATTACAGTATCCTCCAGAATAGTTTCCCTGACCTAAAGATCCTCTGTGTTCTGCTTATTCATCACTCCCTCCCCCCAGCCTCTGGGAACCACTGAACCTCTTATTGTCTCCATAGTTTTACCTCTTCCAGAATGTCATATAGTTAGAACCATATAGTAGTCTTTTTATTTTTTTATTTTTATTTTTTTAAAGATTTTATTTATTTATTTGACAGAGAGAGACAGTGAGAGAGGGAACACAAGCAGGGGGAGTGGGACAGTGCTGAGCAGGGAGCCCGATGCGGGGCTCGATCCCAGGACCCTGGGATCATGACACGAGCTGAAGGCAGACGCCCAACGACTGAACCACCCAGGCACCCCCATATAGTAGTCTTTTTAGATTGGTATCTTTCACTTAGCAGTATGCACTTAAGGTTCTTCCATCTTTTTGTCAATAGTTTGTTTCTTTTTTTTCACTGGATAATATGCCACTGTATGGATGTACCATAGTTTGCTTATCCATTCACCTCCTGAAGGACATCTCGGGTGCTTCCAAGTTTTGGCAATTAAGGATAAAGCTGCTAACAACATTTATGTGCAGGTGTTTAAGTTTTCAGTTCATTCAGGTAAATACCAAGAAGTACAACTGCTGGATTATATGGTAAAAGTATATTTAGTTTTGTAAGAAACTGCCAAACTGTTTTCCAAAGTAGCTGTACAATTTCACATTTGCACCAGCAATAAATGAGTTCCTGTTGCTCCACACCCTCACCAGAATTTAGGGTTATCCATGTTTTGGATTTTGGCCATTATAATAGGTGTATAGTGGTATCTTATTGTTGTTTTAATTTTCAGTTCCTTAAAGACATATGATATTGAGCATCTTTTCATATGCTTATATACCACTTGTAAACCTTCTTTTGTGAGGTATCTATCCAGAACTCTTGCCCCTCTCTTAATCAGGTTGTACATTTTCTTATTGTTGAGTTTTAAGAGCTCTTTGTATATGTTGTCTAACGGTCTTTTATCAGATAGTCTTTTGCAAATATTTTCACCCAGTCTGTGGCTTGTCTTCTCATTCTTTTGACAGTATCTTTCACTGAGCAGAAGTTTTTAATTTTAAAGAAATCCAGCATATCAGTTATTTTTTTCATGGATCATACCTTTGGTGTTGGATCTAAAAGGTCATCCCCCAACCCAAGGTCACCTAGATTTTCCCTTGTGTTATCTTCTAAAGGTTTTATAGTTTTGCATTTTATGTTTAGGCCTATGATTCATTTTGAGTTAATTTTTGTGAAAAGTATGATGTCAGTGTCTATGTTCATTTTTTTGCATATGGATGTCTGGTTCCAGCACTTTTTGTTGAAAAGGCTGCTTTTTGCCCTAAATTGCCTTTGTTTCCTTATCAAAGATCAGTCAACTGTATTTGCGTGAGTCTATTTCTGAGTTCTCAATTCTATTCCATTAATCTATGTGTCTGTTCTTCCACCAAAAGCACACTTTCTTGATCAGTGTTGCTTTATAGTAAGTGTTGCAGTCAGATAGTATCAATTTTCTGTCTTTGTTCTTCTCCAGTATTATGTTGACTATTCTGGGTCTTTTGTCTCTCCGTATAAACTTTGGAATCAGTTTGTTGATATTTGCAAAATTATTTGCTGGGATTTTGATTGGGGTTGCATTGAGATTGTAGATGAGGTTGGGAAGAACTGACATCTTAATATTGAGTCTTCCTATTTATGAACATGGAATATCTCTATATTTATTTAGTTCTTTGCTTTCCTTCATCAGAGTTTTTTGTTTTCTTCATATAGATCTTGCACATGTTTTATTAGATTTATACCTATGTAGTTCTCCCTTTTTTGGGTACTATTATAAATGATACTGTTTGTAATTTCAAATTCTGATTGTTTATTGCTGGTATATTGGAGAATAATATAATTTTGTATATGAACTTTGTTTCCTGCAACCTTGCTATAATCACCTATTAGTTCCTGGAGTTTTGTTTTTGTTTTGATTCTTTGGGGTTTCTTGCATCTAATATCTGAAAAAAAGACAGTGTATTTCTTCCTTCCCAAATCTGTATGCCTTTTATTTATTTTTCTTGTCTTATTGAATTGACTTGGACTTCCAGTATGATGTCAAATAGGAATGGTGAGCGGGGACATCCTTGCCTTGTTCCTGATATTAGGGGGAAAAGCACCTAGTTTCTCCTCATTACTTTTACTGTTAAATCCTCCATGTGACATGGAGTTGTGGGTGCTCTACCTATATTCCCTTGCCACCCACTCTTCCTTGTGGAAGGGCTTTCTCTGGCTACAGAGCAGATTCAATCCATATTCAGGAAAGGCCAGGAATGCTGGGAGTTAAGAAAGTACCTATTTTCTCACCATTAAGTATGATGTTAGCCATAGACTTTTTTGTAGTTGTTCTTTACCAGGTTGAGGAAGTTTCCCCTATTCATAATTTGCTAAGAGTTTTGTTTTGTTTTGTTTTGTTTTACCATGAATGGATGTTAGCTTTTGTCAAGTGCTTTTTTTTTTTGCATTTATTAATATGATATGATTTTTCTCCTTTGGCCTGTTGATGTGATGGATTACAGTAATTGATTTTTAAATGTTGAACCAGCCTCTATACCTAGAATAAATCTTACTTGGTCATGATGTATATTTTTTTATACATTCTTAGATTGGATTTGCTAATATTTTATTCAGAATTTTTAAATCTGTGTTCATGAGAAATATTCTATAGTTTTCCCTTCTTATAATTTCTTTGTCTGGCTTAGTAGTAGGGTAATTGGTCTTATAGAATGAGCTAGGAAATATTCTGTGTACTTACATTTTCTGGAAGAGATTGTGGAGAATTGGTATAATTTCTTCCTAAAATATTTAGCGTAATTCACTGGTGAACCAACCTGGGCCTGGAGCTTTGTCTTTTAGAAGGTTATTACTAATTGATTCAATTTCTTTAATAGATACAGGCCTATTCAGATTGTCTGTTTCTCCTTATGTGAGTTTTGGTAGATTTTATCATTCAAGAAATTGATCCATTTTATCTGAGTTGTCAATTTGTGGACAAAGGTTATTCATGATACCCCTTCATTATCCTTTTATGTCCCTAAGATCAGTGGTGATGGCCCCTCTTTCTGATATTAGTGATTTGTGTCTTCTCTCTTTTTTTTCTAATATCATGGCTAGAGATTCATCAATTTTAACAATCATTTCAAAGAACCAGCTTTGGTTTTGTTTTCTCTACTGTTTTCCAATTTTCTTTTTCTGCCATTTATTTCTGCTCTAATTTTATTATTTCTTTCCTTCTGCTTACTTTGGATTTAATCTGTTTTTCTTTCTCTGGTTTCCTAAAGTGAAAGCTTAGATGATTGTCTTAGAATCTTTTTTCTTTTCTAATAATATATGCACACAATGCTATAAAATTTCCTCTAATAACTGCTTTTGCTGCATCCCACAAATCCTGATAAATTTTTTGTGCATTTTAATTTTACTTAAAACACTTTAAAATATAGAAAACCCCAAGATAATTTAACATATTTTGTGTAGTCACCAACCAGAACTGACTTTGTCAGTAATCTTTCATTTTGTCTCTTTTTAGTAAAAGTCAACACAACACTACATGTGATATGGCTGTACTGTCCTTGTCACCAGTCCTAATCACTCCTCGCCCACCATTCCCAGAAACAACTACAATCATGAAGGTGGTGGGTTTCTTTCCAATCCAGTTACTTCTTTTTTTTTTTTTTTAAGATTTTTATTTATTTATTTATTTGACAGAGAGAGAGAAACACAGTGAGAGAGGGAGCACAAGCAGGAGGACTGGGAAAGGGAGAAGCAGGCTTCCTCCTGAGCAAGGAGCCAAATGCCGGGCTTGATCCCAGAACTCTAGGATCATGACCTGAGCCGAAGGCAGACACTTAATGACTGAGCCACCCAGGCACCCCAATCCAGTTACTTCTACTGACTTAGATGACAACCTCGATTTATCTTACATCAACAGTATGGATGCTGGCAAGGAGAGCGGTCAGTACAGAAGATAGCAGAAGCAGGATTCACAGTTATCTAGTCTGGAATGCAGAGATGTGTATTCACGCACAATGCATCTGTCTTAGTTTAGGTTCTTCTAGAAGCAGGCGCAGGGTCAAGGATTCAAGGACAAGTAATTTGTTTGGCATGCAGCTTGTGGAGCAGTGAAGTTAGACAAGGAAGGGAAGAGCACCGAGAAAGAACACATCATCAGGGCAGTTGTAACTAGCAAATGGAGCCCTGGCCCTCTGGGGATATGGGAGGCAGCACAGAGCACACATGAGAATGAGGAAGTGGAATGTTCACCACAGCTCCCATCAACCAGTGACTGAGAGGGCTTCCTGGGTCCATTGAGCCCCTAGAATTTCTGTCCATGGACAAAGTTGGCTCTGACAGCCAGAAAGAGCCCTTGGGCACAAAGGTGCAGGTGCCAGCAGACAGGAGTCAGGCAGGTGTACTCTGCATTGGTCAAGGGAGGGGATGTGGTTCACCCACTGACAGCACCTATTAAAACCTCTCATTAAACATCTCTTTGCTAACACTTAGCTTATTTAATAATTATGTAAAAAGAAAAAAAAAAAGGAAGAGCGTGTGTTGTGTGCAAGGTCCTGGGATCTCATTCCATCCTTGTAAGAACGCTGCAAGGACGGTGGTGTTACCTTTTCCCGGTTGTCCAGATCTGGAAAATGAGGCTGGCCAGGCTTCAGTGTTCAGCAGTGGCTGAGGCCAGCACCAGAACTCTGACTCACCTGTCAGGACCCCAAGCTGCCTCTCAGAGAGAACATTCAGAAAGGGAAAGGCTGTGGTGTCAAAGGAAGCTTATTTTGAGCCAACTTTTAGAGGGCAGCGTACAGTGAGTGCTGGGAGCCTTTTAATTAAACACTGAAAAGCACAGGAGATTGAAAGTAAGCTGCTTCAATGGGAAAGCTAATATTTACAGATTAAAAAACATGTAAAAGTCTGGAAATGCAGGTCTCTCATTAGGGGTGATATAATTACCAAGTGCTCGTTTCCTAGCAATAAGGACAAAGATGTTAATTCTCGGTTCACAGTTTGCCTTTAGGCGGGTCTTGGATTTGGTTGCTGCTTGAAGCCTGTTGCCAGGGGACATGTCTTTGGGTGTTCTGTTGGAGGCAAGTGTTCCAGGCATCACTCTGGGAAGGAGGGAGTTACCCTTATTCTCTGCATTCAGGTGATTTGGGTGAGTCCTTTGAGCAGCAAGTGATGGAAGGGAGACTACCCTTTATGTGACCTTGACTCATTCTACCAGAATTTCTGCCAGGGAAATCCCCTGGGCTAAAAAACAAAAAGACTTCAGGTTAGCTGCTAACCAGCTGTCAGACTTTGGACAAGTCCATGGAACTTTCTGGATTTAGTGACTTTTAGTCCATCCTGTTCAGCTCTAACAGTGCATGGCAGACAGGTGACTACATGCATGGAGCCTGCATCAAAAGCCCTGCATGCACTCATGGTGCTCAATGTCTGCCACCAGTGGCTGCCACTCATTCGTGCCACCTTGTATCATTAAGGGGTTTCCCCCCAGGCCACGCCTGGTGGTTCACTACAGGGCTCCATTGTTCGACATCTTCCCTGTGACTTGGATGAGGCCACTGAAAGCATGCACACCCATCTATGGATCCCATAAAGCTGGAAGGATGGGCAGAAATGACCTTGTTGAATTATTTAAGATAGTTGTAGCTTCTGTAATAGGTAAGACCTCAAATTTCAGTGGCTTAGCACCATGGAAGGTCCTTTCTTATTCTTGCAAGGTCTGATGCAGTATCCAGCAGACACCCTTCCACACAGTGACTCAGGGACCTAGGGACCTCTGTCTTCAACTCACCATCTGCTGGGACCTCAGGTATTCCCCTCCATAGCAGATGGGGAAGAAGAAAGGGTGGAGGACCACAAGGGAGATTTGAAAGGGGCAGGCTTAGAAGTGGTGCGTATCACTTCTTCCCATGTATTATTGGCCAGAACTCAGCTATGTGGCCACACATGGAAGGTGAAGTGGATGGGCATGCATTTTGCTGTCGCTATAGCCAACTCTGCTTCAATCATGCAAGAGCAGAAGCAGGATTCACAAAGGTCTGAGAGCCTTTAATAATGGGGCATATCTTAAAAGATGAAATTTGGTTGAGATTAATATCTAATGTCAGGCTCTTAGTTTGGTGAAAGCCTTTCTACAGAAGTATTAGATGGAGAAGATGTGGCTCAAGAGCATCACACTTGTAAGTGGCTCTTAGCTTCCTTTGGTCTGCACTGTATATACTGACTAGCTAATGTGTGTCAGGTGCTATGTCAGGTCTGTGTGGCAGGCACTGTACTGGGCATTTGCGTGCATTATCTCATTTTCGTAGCTACCCTTGGAGTTGACAGTCCCCTCATCCTCGTTTTACAGATCAAGAATACAAGGCTCAAGGAGACCAGCTAATTTGCCCAAGGTCACATGGCTGCTATGGGGCAAATGAGATTCAAGTCTATGTCAGCCTTGTTCAGATTTCATGTCTTTCTAAAGGAATAGATTTCTGAAGCAGAGTGGAGTAATCCTGCTCTCCTCCCTGTTAGGTAGACACCCTGGGATATGCATGGTTGCTCTCAGTGCCATACTCTGGCAAAGGGGGAAAGGTGAGCTCGGGAGTGAGGGGCAGGCATGATGTCAAAGCCCTGTTCTGCAGGGGAGGCTGGATGCCTGGTGCTGTTTGATCTGGAGAAAGGGCATTTGGGATGGCACTCCATTTACCTGCAGGAATGAGAGTCTCAGTGGACTATTTTTTTAGAGCCCTGAGCAGTAGGACCAGGACCTGAACAGGTACAGTTCGGGGAGGCCAAGTTCTGTTCTGTATAAGAAAGAGCATTTTTTGCCTTTTTAATTTTTAATACAGAGACAGAAAGATGGCAGGTTCACTATCACTGGAAGTATTTGGGCCAATGCTGGACATGATTTGCTGGTGGTGTTTTGAAGGAATTCAAATACCCCTTGGGGGTGATGGCCATTTCTCAATGATGCTGCTCCAGGACACCCCAGTGCTGGATGGTCCACTTTCTCCTTTGCATACCCACTGTGCCCTTGAATGAGCTTTGTTGTTGCACTTGGGACACCTTAGTGAACTTAATTTCTGCAGTAGATTTAATGCACCTTCACATCTCCAGTGCTTAGCACAGAGTGGGGACTTAATAAAGGCTTATGAATGAATGTTGGTTTGGATGGTAGGGACACATGATTTCTTGGGTCCCTTCCAACCCCAGGATTTCATACTTCCATGCACAAAATGAGCCCCCCTCCTCCCAGCACTAATCAGTGCATTTAGCTCCTCCTGCCCTAGCTGGTTCTGAGTCCTGGGGGAGATCCACTGAGTCTAGGGGCAGGTCACCTCCTCCTCCCCCGTGCAGGGTCTGGGGTCACAACCAATCCTGCACAGGCCAGGATGGCAGGACCTAGTCTCCAGACCCTCAGCTCACAACTAGACACAGTGCCAGACTCAGTGCTTTGAGATTATTTTTGCATTACTAATAACAGTGTCCGTACTGATAGTGGCCACATATTGGATGCTTATTATGTGCAAATAACACATGGTTACTTTGCACAACCTCTTTTAAATCGTCTTTATAATCTACATTTTCTAACGTAAAAACAGAATCCTAGGTTTCAGAGAAGATACATGGCGGATCCTGGATGCAAGCCTGGTCCTCCCAAGGACTGTGTTTCCCCGGCAGGATGTCACACAACTTCTCCAAACTTCCATGAAATCATAGCATCAGACAGGTTTTGATTTGCCCTTTCTCCCCAGAAGCAGCCTTTAATGGTTGTCAACCCTGGGTCAAGGTTGTGTTTGTGCCAATGGGTAATTGGATGAGGCCCCCACTGTTGTGGTTAGAGGTGTGAGATTGGACTCAGACCACCTTTGGGTCCAATCTAGGCCCCACCACCTAGCAGCTTGTGCCAATCACATAGGCAGTTGTCAAGGATTTGATCAGGTAAACCACACAGAGCCACTCAGCAGTCCTGCCACCTTGCAGATGCTCCATAAATTATCAGTATTGGAGCAAAAGTGTAAGGCTGGAGGTCATTTTTTCCTTTTCTGATCTTTTCTTTTTTTAAGGTTTAAGTATTTTATTTCATTTTATTTTTTTAATTTTAATTCCAGCATCATTAACATATATTAGTGTCAGGTGTACAATGTAGTGATACAACACTTCCTTAATGGAGGGCAAGCCTCACTTCCTGGGATGGAGTCACAACAGAGCAACCATCCTTCGGCCACCCTGTGTGGGCCATCCTGGATTGGAGACACTCAGGGACTCTGCCCTTATTACCCAGGATCCCCTGAAGGCAGAGCCCGAGATAAGGACTCACGTGGTTTATGAGGGGAGTGATGGCAGGAACTCGAAGTTGGGGGCAGATGAGTGGGGCAGGAAGGAGGAGGCCCCAGTCAAGGGAGCAGTGTTGAGTGCGCTGCTCGGGGTGAAAGGGGTTCCGTGGCGCTCAGGTGGGTAGAACACCCTGCGAAGTTGTCTCCCTACAGAGATGGCTGCGAGGAGGGTTCTCCCCCAGCCCCTGCCCCCCGTGGCTGAGGCCCACTCCTCTGCACGTCCAGGGCCAGAGCAGCCTTGCTAGGCTTTGGGAGAGCCCAGAGCAGAAGGCCGAGAGCTGTTGCTGGCGCTGGAGGTGGGACTCTGCCAGGAGAGCCGCGGTATGCACCTCAGCCACAGCTGAAATAGAGGGCCCAGGGTCCACTGGCCTCCCTGCCCCTGGGAGGGGCTGCCTTTTCAGGAAGCTCACCCTGATGGTGGCCTAGGCGGGGGCTTTGAGTCGGGAACTGGGAAAAAAGCCTCGGCCTTCATCAGGAAAACGGAAGGTCTCAGGTCTTCCCATCCGGGGTGCCCCGCCCAGTCAGATGCCCAAGCCTGGGGCTCGTGTGCTGAACTCTGCCAGTATTCTCACACAGTGGATTCTCTCCCTGTCCTTGAGCTTGCACGCTCCACCAGCTCCATAGTGCCTGGCACATGAGATGAATGAGAACCTCTTCCTGGTGGCCATGTTGGGGGAAAGGGGAGGAATATAGTTCTACTGTAGGCTCTCTTGGGAGCCCCGCCTTCCTACCACTGCTCTATGGCTAGAGGTCCAAACTCTGTGCCAGGCAGGCAGAGAGCATTGCAGATACTCTCTGTGTTGAAACTTTATTGGAAAGAAACATTATGTAGAAAAGAAACATATGTACATAAAACATTATGTAGGAAATGAAATGCCTTTCTTTTTTTTATTATTTGTTTTTTATTTTTTATTTTTAGAAAGAGGGAGAGCATGCGCCACCTGGAGGGGGGCGTCATTGGGGGAGGGGGAAGGGGCAGAGGGAGAGGGAGAGAGAATCCCAAGCAGGCTCCACACCCAGCATGGAGCCCACCTCGGGGCTTGATCTCACGACCCTGAGATTATGACCTGAACTGAAATCAAGAGTCTGATGCTTAACTGACTGAGTCACCCAGGTGCCCCAAAGTACCTTTCTTTTTTTTTTATAACCTTCATATTCATTCATTCATTCATTCATTCATTCATACACTACTTCTTGAGCATCCTCACTTTTTCCTAAGGAACAGAGCTCAGGGGTCCAGTCCTCGAGACATAAACTGTCTGGGGTGAGGGGGCAAAGGTGTGTGTCAGTTTGAAAAGAACCAAGGTTGTGGTTCAGAGGAGCTGTGTCTCCACAGGTTAATGAGATCATAGCACATACCTTTCCTCTGGCTCATAAAAGGTTAGATGATGAAGCTTCAGAGGACATGATGGGGATCCCTTCCACTAAGCAGTAAACTGGACTCACTTCTAACATTCAGACAGCAGTCAATAGACAACATCCAAATTCAAGGCAGCTCTCAGTGACGGATGGGGCTGCATCCCCTATGCTTGTTCTGTCTTCTTTCTGCCCTCACGGCCAATATGCTCCTCATTCTGATGCCATCTCCCCGGCCCTGTAATGAGCAATGAGCAATCTTACTGTGGGGAGGAGAAGGTGGGAGGGAGGTAAAGAGGAGTGTGCACAGAGGAAGGAAGCCTTCCTTCTGTGCATTGTCACTCGTCACGTCCTGTCTCAGAAGGTTGTCCTCTCGGCACGTGCCCATCTCCCTCATCATATGGTAAGTTCTTGAGGTTAGTGACCAGCTTTCTTGCGACCCACTAGCCCACAGAACACTTTCATGCAGACTGGAGAAAGGTGCCCCTTATGCTAGTGGCAGCCTTGTGGTCACTGGCATAGTAAGAAAATGGCACCTTGGTTCATGTTTTTTTAAGGATGCCTTTTGGAGGGGACTTCTGGGGTTCATGCTAGTGTTCTATTTCTTGACCCAGGTGCTGATTACATGGATGTGTTCAGTTTGTGAAAAATCATCAAACCAGCAACTTATGATTTACATACTTTCTTAAATGTATGTGATACTTCAGTGACATTTACAAAAACATAAGAAAGTATGTTTTTTAAATTTTATTTATTTTTTATTATTATGTTATGTTAATCACCATACATTACATCATGAGTTTTCGATGTAGTGTTCCATGATTCATCGTTTGCGTATAACACTCAGTGCTCCATGCAGAACGTGCCCTCTTTAATACCCATCACCGTGCTAACCCATCCCCCCACCCCCCTCCCCTCTAGACTCTGAAGAAAGTATGTTTTTAAAAATACACTTTCCTCTATCTTGGCTTGGCAAGGGCACCCAGTTGCTTCTTTGGCCAGGGGCCTTTGTGCACTGCACATCCTCCACAACTGTGCCTGGCTGCCCTGACCTTACTCAACGTCTTATGTTTCAGGCGGGCTTCCTGAAACTGTGTCTGGCCTCCAGCAGGTCATCTTGTTAATGGGTGTCTACTTGATCTGTTCATCAGTTGTATTGAGCCTCTGTGGCCCTCTGAGTAGAGACAGCTCTTTGTCTCCTTCATTGCTACTGACAACTCAGCTGTGTGGCCCAGTGGGGATGTCACTTGTGCGAACTTGAGAATTTTGTCACTTGAGCTAATCCTGCTTTTGCAAGAGCAAATGGAAGGTTGGCCAGCAGCTCCCTGTGTATGAGACATTTTGAATGATGGCTGCAAATGCATGTAGGGCTGGGAGAGTCTCAAGGTCATTGGGGAGTTTGCATTTTCAGCTGTTGATAAATAACTATCAACTGGTTTCTTAGTGACTCCATCCCTTTCTAGTGCTGTTTTCCTCTTCCCTGCACGCCTGCCTCAAGAGTGGACTACACACGGTCTTTGTCATGTAATTGGATTCTCAGATCTCAGACCACCAAAAGAAAATCAGATTTCGGCTCATTTTTTTTTTTTTCTTCCTAGCAGTGTTCGAATGGACTTTCAGCCCTAGTAAAGTAAAGATTTACCAAGAGCAACCCTCCCCATCCTTATTTGCTTTTCTTGACATCCTCAGTCTGTGCACATGTCATAAGACAGGATTCTCTGTGTGGCTATTTTCAGGAGCCCAGACCACATCTCATCACAGCGCAAGAACATAATTCAAAGAAGCCCAGCTCTGCTCTGGGGTAGCATTGCGTGTGAGAGATAAGACACTCGGGGCTTATCCCACAAGTTTATTTCAGCCACAGACCAACAGTTGAGACGCCAAGGGGAAGAGATGGTGTACTTTTTAAAGAACAGGGTTAGAATTTTCCAGGGGGGGATTACGATTTATCAAAGGTTCACGTCAGAACCTACTATCTGGCCATCAGGCTCCCAGCAGTATTTCTGTCCTTATTGTATTTACAGTTGTCAATGGCAAAGTTTAAAAAATGGAAAGCACAGGACTAATGTGGGATCTGAGGGGTGTGTCTGGGGGAGGTGAGGTGTTGGGGAGACATATCATTAGAGAGGCAGGGAGGATGTTGAGAGAGGTGGGATACTCTGGATGCTTAACTGGAAAAATTGAGGTACTTGGTGGGGCTGGGAAATAAGCAGAGGACAGCAGCTGACCCTCAGTGAGAGGACCCACTGGGAGCCTTAAGCTCTGCCCATCCACAGGGCATCATTGAGGGGCTGCCGGTAGATCCCTGGTATCACTCACCCTGATCCAGCCTTTGGAGAGAGAATGAGCTGATGCACACAAGGAACATACTGTCCACCACCAGAGTCCTTTGGGAGCCTGACCAAGTTTTCAAGGTCCTTGGCTGCTGGTCTCAAATGAAAAACTGCCAAATGTCCCAGGAGGTGTGAGGAGTGGTGGGGGGGTGGTAGGTTATGATGGCAGAGAGGAGCCTGGAGACAGGTGTCGAGCATTCAGGTTCTGATTGAAGTAGTTTTGCAACATTTGCTTTAGATGCTTCCAGTCTCCCTGGGCTGCCTTTGCCCTCCATTTGTCTCACCTTTCTTTTATGCAGGACCCCTGCATGCTCTCACTCCCCTCTGAGCTGCTCCCTCTCCCCAGCTCACATACAGGCCCTGTTTCGTCCCTGTCCAATGGGGGCATCAAAAACATGCTCAGGAGAGGGATTTGAGGGGCTGAGAGTGTTCCCAGGCTGCCCTGTCTGCCTTGAACAAGACTAAAAATACACCTGAAGCCTTCATTTACTGCAAAGCATTTGGAAGAAGGATTGCTAACACCACAGACAGGGCCCCTTTCCATTTTACAAGGCACTGTCCCCAAATGTTAATGAATTACTCCTTTCAGAAATCTGACCACCTTGGTAACATTACCATCTCCTAGTTCAAAAGGCGGAGATGTTGGAGATTACCAAGTGTACTCAAAGCCAGTGATTTAGAGACAGCTCTGATGTAATTGGATATTTATGGACCCACAGCGTGGGGAGAGGCTTGGCAGCCACCTTGTGTACTTCCCAACCATCTAGGGAGTTGACTGTTACCAGGTCAGTGAAGGCAAGATGCATCAATGTTGTGTGGTCCTCAATCTGTGACCCCCTAATTTGTGATGGATTAAAGGTTCACGGAGGGCATCTTTGGCACTGGTCATTAATAAATGCTCCTGTCATTAATAAATGTTCCTGTTTTGTGATAGGATTTCCAGGTAATTCAGGACTATGAGGTAGATATGGGGGGGGGGAGTTCTTGATTACAACATGAGATTTGTAGAATCTGTTATTATTTTCATTTGAGGCCAGACAGATAACTGGGCATGAATACAGTTAATACCTGGTGGACAGACTGCTTCAAAAATATGATTAATGGGGGCACCTGGGTGGCTCAGTTGGTTAAGCATCTGACCCTTGATTTTGGCTCATGATCTCAGGGTTGTGAGATAGAGCCCCTCATTGTGCTCCACACTCAGCAGGGAGTCTGCTTGAGATTCTCCTTCTCCCTTCCCCCCCCCCTCCGCCACCACTCTCATGCTCTCCCTCTCTCTCTCTCTCTAAAATAAATAAATAAATCTTTTTAAAAAAACGTGATTAGGGCATCTGAGTGGCTCAGTTGGCAGTTGGTTAACCGTCTGCCTTTGGCTCAGGTCATGTTCCCAGGGTCCTGGGATAGAGCCCCATGTCAGGCTCCCTGCTTAGCAGGGAGTCTGCTTCTCCTTCTCCCTCTGCCTCTCCAACCCCGCTCATGCTCTCTCTCTCACGTGTGCACTCTGCTGTATCTCAAATAAATAAATAAAATCTTAATAGCCTCAGTGTAGGGAGGATTCCTCTATCATGGCACGTCCACACTTGGCTCTCCAGCAAGTTCAACATTTTCCCAAATGATAGTGGATTAGAAAAGTCAAGCCATAAAGAATTTCAGCGAAGACATAAAAGGCATAATTATCACATTTGCAAGAGACCCAAGGGTTGTAGCGGTAACCACAAAGTGTAACGAAGGACCAAGATGCCGGGCTGTCTCCACAGCCTGCAGATGGAGGAGATGAAATTTAATTGGGATAGCACAGAGTCCCACATAGACACCCCGAGACCAACGACACAAGTCGGGGATGGTGAACTCTGGCTGAAGAGCACTTTCGGTAGAGTGCTTGGACCTTCTGGTTTTGTTCATGTTCCTACGATCTGATGTGCCTGAGGATGTGCAGTCCTAGAAAGAACCCAGGTAATAGCATTGCTGTCAGACCTCCCTCTCTTCCTACCCCCATCTCTTGCTCTGTGTGCCTTGTTATCAGCAAGGAGACTTTTAATGCCCCCTTGAACACTTCCTCCTCCTATCTCAAGCCCGTTCCTGAGCCAAGTATTCGTAAGCAGAGTGGAACCACCATTGTTGGTCACTGAAAGGCTGGCTGTGAGAACTCCTCAGCTGAGCAGAGTCGGGATCCTGATAGAAAGGAGGGAGGGGGGAGCGGGCTGCCGGGCAGGCAGCCGAAAATGCCAGCAACTCTAAGATTCGCTAGTTCTTTTTTATTTTCCGTAGAGCCTACTGCAGTGTTGGATCATTGGTGGGTCGATTAATCAACTATCGGCTTCTTCATCTTTCTCCCTCTTGGTGTTCTCTGGTCATGGCTGTGTGCTCAGCCTGAACATAGAACAAGCTGAAAATGCCTGGAACTCAATGCTCCAGGAGCAGACTTCACCAGTGCTGTACAGGAGTTGGCAGATAAATGCCAGCTTCCCTGCGTCTTTGTGGGAACAATTCAAAGGTGACTCAGCATCGCCTCTCAGAGTGTCCTTGGTGGGGTTGCCCGCTGAGGTCGCAAGCTGGGGACTACACCCTTCCCTCCCCTGCCTCACTTCCCCACTGCCTTCCTGCCGCTTCTTGCCACCACTCCCCAAATCAACTGCTTATCTCAGAGTCAGCTTCTGGGGGAACCCAGATGAAGATAGAGGCTGAATAACTAGAACTATATTTGGTTGGGACATGAAAATGACAAGTGTCACCATCACATATCAATTCCTTCAGTGACGTCTAGTAGGCACCTGTTGTATACAAGGAACTACACTCTATGTTGGACATTCTTACACAAGCGAGTGAGCTTGAGTTTATAGTGCGTGTCCTGAAGAAGGTCAAGTATACAAGTCCCGCCCTGCAAGTTCTCTACACAACGAGGCAATGCAGTGTCCCCTGAGAATCCTGCCTTCTGCTCTTCTTCTCCATCTTTATTCATAAAACTCTTTCTTAACCTTGAAGGAGAAATCCTTAGGAAAAGAAACACAGTAGGATGCTCTTGCTTTGGGCCCACAGTTAGGAAGCCTATTGAGGAATGTGTTCATTCCCTGGCAGAGTGAGCCCGCATCCCATTCTTCAAACCCTGCCACGTTGTCTTATGATGGCCAGCGTTTCAGTGACCACACTCTCTCCCGAATTTTCCCTCCACAGCTAGCAGTGGCTCAGAAATCCTCTGTCCACCTATGAATCCCAAACCCTGGTTACAGGGCACGGCAGGCTAGTGGGAGCAAAGAGTGGCTGTGGGCAGTGACTTCAGCTTGATGGGGGTGGGGATGGGGGCTTTGACCTGAGAGTCACTGCCATGTCCGCGTCACCAGCCTGGGGACGTAGCGTGCTCTGGCAGGCACGTTGTATTCGTAGACGCAAAACACAACACCGAGACTTTGTGCAGAGCCTCCCCGTTAATGTCTTGGAAGCTTAAATATTAGAGCCTGAGCTTTCTCTTGGGATTAATATAAGGGGAGGCGTGTGCCAGATACGGCTCCTCCATGAGCTCTGTGGTGCTATAAAAAGAAACACTGCAAAGGGCATCCAGAAAAATGTCTCAACCCAAGAAAAAAATGAATAATGTGGCACTTACTAACATGTGGCCTGGGATGTAAAGGGAAGCCCTCATGGCATCATCCCAGATCTTCTTGGAGTCTCACATTTATGACCAGAGTCTCTAGTGGAGGCAGGGAGACTATACACAGGAAGGCAGAGTTCTGGGGCCTGATTTACTGTGTGACCTCGGGCAGATCGGTTTACCTCCTTGGGCTTTAACTTTCAAATGAAGGCATGAGACTGGGTCATTTTCAATCAACTTTTTTTTTTTTTTTCTTTCTTTATTTCCTTTTTTTTTTTTGCATGATACAAATTCTGGCTATACTATAAATTATTTATGGCCTCCTTTTTTTTTAACTCAAAATGAAAATGCTTTATTAAATTCCATTTGAAAAAAAAATGTGTATTCTAACAATTTAGATGTTTCACTTCACTGAATAGAAGAACACCAATGAGAAAGTCCGTGCCCTAGTTTTTACCCTCTGAAATGTTAATAGCTAGGCATATTTGAGAAGTGGTAGAGTGGGGGAAGCTTCCCAGTGTTCTGCCCTAAAATGGGCTCTCCATGCTGTCTTGTGAAGCCAGGCAAATGTGTGCATCCTGATGGCCACAGATCACTCATCATGGGACCAAAACCCCTCTGAGGACAAATACTCTCTGGGCCTGTGACTCTGGCCAGCTGTCGTCCCATCTGGAGGAGGGCGAGGGAGTCAGCTGGGAGAGCAAGCCAGGCAGTCCCCAGAGGAAGAACCCCATGCAGCTTCTCCGGAATTTCCTCCAGCTCATGGTAAGCGAGAATGGCAGCTCGAGCTATGAGGCTGGGAGGTGGCAAAGCCTCAGGACTAGGTGCCCCCAGGAGAATCCCAGAGAATCTGGGGAGCAGCAGTGGATGTGTTCCCCAGATTTTTCCTCCCCAGAAAAATCCAGATTGCACACACTCTGCAGTTATATAATTATCCTGTTATATGTGACTTCTGCACACCTGGGTGGGTGGGGCTGCCGCGGGGGTCACGACATGTTATGGACTCATTCCTTCCACATCCTGTACAAAGGGTGGCTGCAGACCTGCCTGTCACACCCGCACGCGCGCACACACACACGCACACAAGTGAGCACACATACACACTTGTCCACACACACACATACCTGTGTCCGTGTATGTGTGTGTCTGCATCCTCTCCATTCCTGGGCTCACTTGAATGAAGTCCAGAGGCAGGCTTCCTACACAGCCTTTAAGTGTAGCTATGTAAACATTCTTTTTAACCAACTCCAGCCTTATATTTGGCATTAGTCCAGGCTGGTTTTTTAAAATTTTCAACAGACCCGTTCTTTCACATCTAAAATGTGCCACATTAACCCTTTTTTTAATGGTCAGTAGCATTAAGCACATTCACATTTTTGGGCAGCCGTCACCACCGTCTGTCTCCAGAACTGTTTTCATCCTGCAAAACTGATATTCTCTCCCTATTAAACAAGAAATTCCCCATTCCCCTCTTCCTCCCAGCCCCTGACAGACACCATTCCACTTTCTGTCATTCTAAGAATGTGATGACTCGAAGTACCTTATAGAAGAAGAATCATATGGCTTTTGTCTTTTTGTGACTGGTTTATTTCACTTAGCATAATGTCCTCTAGGTTCGTCCATGTTATATAGCATGTGACAGGATTTCCTTCTGTTTTAAGGCTAATCAACGTTCCATTGTATGGGTATTCCACATTTTGTTTATCTCAGACTGTTTTTCACTGCTGATTGAGCAGTCTCTTTCATGTTGTTGATATATACCCTGTGATCATCAGTGTTCAAAATAAGAATTACATTTAATTCTGTGGGGAGGTGGAAAAAAATTGGTTGAGTTTTTGCTCTGTGAGCTTTATCAAGGCACTTACCTTGATGGACTTGAGAATTGTTACCTGTAGACACTGGAGAACTTGGGACTATTGGACACACTTGCCTTGGCTCATGAGAGTGGTTCAAAGAGTAGTATTATAGTCAGATTTGCTCAGAACTCACTTCTCTCCAGCATGAGCCCAGGGGTCATCAGAGTATCCTTAGGTTTTGGAGGACTCAGGTGTGCAGGGTTCAAGCGTGGTGGGTGATAGATCAGTCTTGGTTAACTTGATTGGGTGATGAACATGGTTTATTAAGTTGGGTTGCTTTTAATGGAAAGTATATACATTCCAATATATTTAAAGAGATACTGACCATAACCCTGAACATCCAGGCCAGTCTTGTTACAGTTTCAGTAACTTCTTCCCATTTAGTGCTTCCCTAGTAGCATCACTCCCTTTAAGGCTCCATCAGGTAAAACAGCCAAGTACAAACGGATTTCTTGCAAGTCTTCCTCATATTAATAACCTACTTATGGCCTTTCTTCATATCTTTCAGTCGTGGGAGGAGTGGGAACTTGGGCATGTGCCTGACACATTGTTCTTTTAAGTTCTGGATACATTTGAGACACCATGTAAATATTTATTGATTTTTATTGCACAGACTGTAGATTGCAATATTAAATAGACTCTTAGTCCTGGATGGAACTTTAGAGAGTGGTTGTTCTTCTATCCAAATACAATGTGTGAGCTTTGTTAAATATTTAATAAATGGTCAATAACTATTTCTTTTAATATAACCAATGTGATGTCTCTCTGGAAGTTGAATGTAGATTTGTGATCTTCAGTAGTTGAGAGACTCGGGGAACTCCTGGGAGTATCTTCTTGATATCAGCCACCTCCCACCCTAGCACCACCAAGGCTGAGAGATGGCAAATGCCAGACAAGCCTGCAATTTCTGCCATCCCTCAGCCCTGCCATCTCTCAAACGTTAATTTTGCACATACAAATCATCTGGCATCTTGTTAATCTGCAGATTATGACTCAGAAGGGCTGGAGTAGAACTGAGGTTCTACATTTCTAGCCAGCTCCTAGGTGATGCCGCTGCTGCTGGTCCTACCACTCTGCATAAGCAAGGCTCCTGGCAGCACAGGGGTATAAGAGGAGCAGGGCTCGGACCAGCTGAGTGCGGCATCTAGGGCACAAAACATAAGGGGGGCACTGGCTCTCAGTGTTAACTTATCCAAGGGCACTGAGGGCGGCTCTTCCTCTCTGGGTGTGCAGGTGCAAGGCTGCCTTGACCCCAGGGGCCTCCTTACATTCTGTGCCCCAAGTTCCTCTCTCACCCCACACTAGTCCTGGCCCTGAAAGGAAACTTTTGGTCCAGGGGATTGGGGGCATGATGTGCTGCTCTAACCTGCATTACCCTCATGGACCAGTGCAGTGGAAATGCCTGTGTTTGACCAGAGATTCCCAGTCCTTCTTGCTCCCTGAGTGGATTCTGGACAGCCAGCTAGGCGCACCTAAATGATCCACCACCTAACCCGGTCAGGGCAGGGCTCCCACGTAGCTCAGTGTGTCCTTTTGCTGCCCGGCTGGTGCAATCTTTTAAAAAGAACATGTTTTCTCCTGAGTGCTCCATGGTGTGAGGTGCACAATGCCCTCCATGGCAGCAGGCTGAGGGGGTGCAGCGTGAGTCTGTGGTGGGACCATGCCTTGAACACAAGGGGATCCTTCACTTGCTGTGTCTTAACCACTTCCTCAGCTGAAGTGAGACTGATGGAGCATGCTCGGTGTACACTGTCTTATGTTGATGTTTTTCCCTCCAGGTGCTTATCATGGGTAATTAGGCTCTCTGCCACATGTTAGCCATGTGAGGAGTCACTGCAAAGCCCCTACACTCTCCTCTCTGCAAGTCTCTAACTCTGCAGTGAAATCAAATTACCCGAAAGCAAAAGAAGAGAGAGATGAGTGGTCAGCTGACAACAGCATGGCATGGACTTTCCTGGATGGTCCTGGTGAGGGGTTGAGGGTAGGGGGGGCGGCAGGATGTACATCCTGCTGGAGTCACATGACAGGGAAGACCAGACTTTGGTTTTTCTCAAGCTAAGAGTTCATTTCTCAGCCTGTAGAGGGACTGGAGAACCTCTTCTTATCCTATACCTAGGTCTGCAGGTCCCTGAAAAGGACGAAGTGAGGCTAATGACTTCCACACCTGAGGAACACCCTCAGCATCCCCTGCTTTTCCAGATGCTGCTTCTCCACTCACATTGTGTTCATTCGCCAAGAAGGAGCTTGGGATGGCTAAGTCTGAGTTCACTTCATGTTCTCTAGATGGTCTTGGATAAGTCCCTTGTCCTCTGCCTCAAGTTTGGCAGAAAGGTTTGGCTCTTATTTTCTCCACCAGAAGAAAAATGGGAAAGGAAAAAAATGCATAGACACATATACACATATATGCATATAACCATATAGCCATACACATATTACATATATACACACATACATACATTGTATGCATATAATATGCATGCCTTGAACATTTTTTTTATTTACCAGATACTTGGCTAAGTGCTTTACCTACATATCTCCTGTATATCCTAGCAGCAATCTTAACAGGAAAATACCAATACTCTTCTCCACTTACCCCCAAGAGGTGAAGTAAAGTATTGAAGGTTGAACAGTTATGAAATGGCTGATCAAGGATTCGAATCTAGATGCTCTGACCCCAGTGCCTGGAATCTTAACCACTATGCCAGTAGTTCTTATATGTCTGAGTTCGGGTTTCCCCAGAAGCAGAGTTTGCTCTTTCCCTGAAAGTGCATATCATTTACTTGGGAGGTAACTTCAGGAATCACTGATGGACAAGTGGAGAAGTGAGACAGGGGAGGAAGACAGCCAATACAGTTTGCTTTATCCAGCCAGATACCTCTTTGGACAGCTGAAGCCGAACCCCACTGGGCGACTCTGGGAGACAGAGTAGAACACACACGCTTCAGTGTTACCCAGCCTGAGGGGTAAGGGAGCCGGGGTATTTGTCCACCAACTCTCGTTATTCACTGAACGATGTTCATTACCTGGCCATCCAGGGCTGCCATGCACACAGATGGAGAAAGATCTAGCAGCTAGCAGAGAAAGCTAGCTCGCATGGGTGCTGTTGGCATTAGGATCATCCCACACACCTGCACAGGTGCTAGGTGGTGAAGTGAGTGTCTTATCTTGCCCCACCCCCTGAAACCTGGGGGAGAGGAAGAGTGCCAACTGTCCCTCTCTTTTGTTCCCATTTCCAAGGGGAAAGAGGAGCCAGGTGTGTAGACACAGCTCTCAGTTGAATCTCAAAGGCCAAGAGAAGCCCACAGCCCGTGGAAGCTATCAGCTTCCCACCCCTGGGGCACCCCCCAGGGCTTTGTGCCCTGTCCCACTCCTGATCCTTTTCTCTTCCATACTCTCCTGCTAGCAGTCACTGAGTGATCCTACAGAAATCCAGATCCATATTTATCTGAATATGCCAAGGGCACATGCAGAACCCAACAATGTCACTGATGGAAGCCAGATCAGCTAAAGTATAAATGGTGGGGAAGCAGAGAAGAGTAGTAAAATGACTGTTTTCAGAGCATCAGAGGCAGCCAGGGGTGTCTTGGGAGCTCTAGCACTTGAGGCGCCCGTTTATAACTGAACTTCAGAGAGGTGGAGAGGCGCTCTCCCCATCCAGCCTGTGTGGCAGGGGAGTTGTGCAAAAAGCACTTCTTGTTTCTTGTGTTCTGGAGCAGGAAACCAGCAGGCGGGTGGTCGTGGGCGCCCTACATGTCTTGGGTCCCGTGGTGAACCTGAGTCTCTGGGGACAGGTGTTGCTCTCCCAGAACATTCACTTGGGTCCTTTGGCTTTTGGAGCATGGGTGATGTGCTCTCACTATGTTCAGGAGGGCTGGTGTTCAGCCTAGTTCTTTGGGCTTCAGCTCCTGCCCTGACATCTGGGCCATATGCCTCACACTCCCCTGCCTGTGGTCTCTCACTTTGGCCCCACTCATCAAGGATGTACTTGACGCCAGTGATCTTCCTTCTTGCAGCTCTCCCATTGCACACCACTGAGCCTACATCTTGGCAGCTGATGCCACCCCCCCTCTTGCCACAGCCCCCTGCCTTTGCAGTAGTCTTAGTGCTGTTCCTCAAAGGGTCCCAGTCCTCTTCTCTTCGAGGCACTTGATGACCTCCCCATGTCCCTGAAGCCAGGCATTGTCACGTGATGTGTTTTCAGCAGAAGCGTGGTGTATTGTCCTACGTGAGAGCTATAAGAGCCAATGGTGGTTTGTCACGTCCTCCTTCCTTGCTTGGCTGGTTGCGGAAGCAAGGGTGGAGATGAAGCCTCCCAGAGTGATTTCTGGGAGCACAGCCTCCTGCTGACCCACACTGGGCATGTGGTGTGAATGAGAAATAAACATGTGCTGTGGTAAACTTCGAGATCCCGAGTTGTATGTCACTGCAGCATAACCTCACGTATCCCGGGTGACACAGTCTTTGTTAGGTGCAAGTTTACCTGCAAGGTAGCCCAGTCTCTCTCTGTCAGGCAAACCCAAGTTCTTGATTGCTCTGCCCATGCTCTACCCAGAGTGACTTGCCTCCTGACTACGGTGGGCTTGTTTCCTTCCTCGGGTCTGGACTCCTACTGGACACTTCAGGCACTCCCCAAAATGTGTTTGAAGAAATTCTTCAGGTCAAGCCTCTTAGCAGTGTCCATCTCCCTGAAAAGGTCCCTCTTGTTCATTTTCAAGCAAGCGCCTCTTACCATTGCCTTAAAAAGAAAGTATCTGTGCACAGAGTTGGGATTCTGTTTGAAGAATTCCATTGTTAATTAGGGGGAATCACTGACAAATCCCCTACACCATCACTGGTGATGTTCTCAGTGGTGAGAACAGTGGGTCCATCTTCCCCGATGGACCACTTTGCAGGTCTCCCAAGGGCCACCATTAGTGTTTTTGTTCAGTTCACAACATGTTAAGAATGCCTTTTCTTGCCAACATAAAGAGAAGTAATCCATGGCTTTTAATAACTGTGTGGCATTTCCCTGCATGGAAGCTCCATGTTTATTTACATTGGTGTCTCTTGTGAGGCCCTTGGTTCACTGCCAGGTTCCCTGGGTCATAAACATCACTGCATCCTTGTTTGTCCACCTTGCCTTACAACAGATTCCTAGAGTGCTTGCTGGGTCCAGTAACGCCAGTATTTCCCGAGGGAGGTGGTGGACATGGGGACAGCTCCCTCTGCCAGGACATGCACACCCACCACAGTCCCTCCATTTTAGAGATATTGGGGCACTTGGGTGGCTGAGTCAGTTAAGCATCTGCCTTTGGCTCAGGTCATGATCCCAAGGTTCTGGGATCGAGCCCTGCATCGGACTCCTGCTCAGCGGAAGCCTGCTTCTCCCTCTCCCTCTGTCTGCCGGTCCCCCTGCTTGTGCTGTCTCTCTCTCTCTCTCTGTCAAATAAATAAAATCTTAAAAAAAATTTTAGTCTGGATGGAATCACGTTGAAGGTGCGTATTCACATATTTGTGTGGAGAAACCCCTAGAATCCCTCCACCGAAGCACTGATCCCTCATCGTGGTGTTTTTCTAGTAGTAAATATCAAGATACAGGAGAGCTTTTTATGTCTTTTCCATGATTTGTTCTGTGACAGTTGCCCGGGCGAATGCAGAGCATGAATGAGACATCAGAGCAGGAGAGGGAGAGAGAAGAAGGGTGTGGACCATCAGACGTGGTGGGTGCCGGGGTGGGCTTGGCCAGGTCACAGGGGCAGCTGAGTGCCCTGCTGGGAAGCTAGGACTTGCAGACAGGAACCCTCTCCCCTCCTGCACATGCAGACTGAGAAATTGAGGAGAAGACCCAGCTGCTAGGGGTGGCCTGGAGACGGAATTAGGACTGAGAAAGGCAAGGGCAAGGGATGGGAAGGGCTCACCCTGGCCTGCTGGAGGTCTCGCAGGGAGGGGGCTCAGCTCGAGCTGCGCTGGCTTTGTCACATGGCTCTCCCCGAATCTCTGGGAGGCCGCCCTGGTGAGGGTGGGAGGCGGCCCTGGGGCTTTCTCTGTCCACTCTCACAGCCCTGCTGAAAATAGAAGGCCGTTCACACGGCATCCACAGACCTGGACACTCACTCCTGACTCACCAAACAACTGAGAAGGAAATCGGGACACACTGTCACCAAGGCCATCGGGAAGTTAATGGTTTTCTATTGACCTTTTTACAGGTTAATAGAAACTGTAAAAAGGTGCCACTGCAGTGGAAGGTTCTTCATCACGTGGGCTGTCAGGGCAGGCATGGTCTCTGGGCCGGCCCTGGCTGCTGGAGGTGGGCTTTCTTGCCTCCTTGGAGCTGCTTCTGTGACTTGCCTACAACTCACCCACCTTCCTCTGCAATCGCAAGCATGTGTGCACACCCCCCACACACACCTGCACACAGGTATGCATGCACACTGCCAACGGATGTGTGTACGGATGTGAACCCACTCACGTGTGTGCCCAGAAAGACGGGGGCAAAGGGAGAGATGGAGTCAGTTGGGAAAGCAATGACACGGTGAAGCTCTGTCTTGTTTAGACTACCATGCGGAGAACTCAAGTGCTCGCTCATTTGTTTGCAGTAATTCTTCCTCCTGGGCCTGGTTTCTGGGGGCCTGTTTGTTTGTACTTACTGTTGTTAAAATTAACAATAATAATAGCACATTCTATGTACGGAGTACATTTGTCTCAGGAACTTAAGCCTTGCTTTTTAGCAAGCCTTTAAATATATTGAAGCTGAGGTGGGGGGGGGGGTGGAGGTGAGAGCATGCCCATTATACAGATTAAGAAACTAAGATCCACAAACACCATGAGTTCCCCCGTTCTTCATCCTATTCGTTAGAGAAAATATAACTCCGTATTTTCACCATATGTAGAAGTTTGGGTTTTCTTGAATATAAAAACCCAAATTATAAATCAGCATAATTTCTGTAAAATGTCAAACGATGGCATTATTTCAGGCTGATCCCCTCCACTGCCGCTCCCTACAATAACTCTTTTGATCAAAAAGTCTCCTGGCCGCAGGAAAGATGCTGCAAACCTCTCCTAAGTGGGGATTAAGTAAAATATGCCCCAGAAAAAAGGACAGTGAGCATCTGTGATGCCTGAAGAAGACACGGGGAAGGGAGTCCAGCCAGAACCACCACTTTTTTCAGCCTCTATGTGGTGGAGGTGGCTTGTGGGTGTTCTGTGTTTGCATCGGAGAGCAAAACATAATCCCTGCTTGAAGGGGGAAGCCTCCTATGCTTCTGGAATATTGCCCTGGTCATCCTTCCCTCAAAAAGTAATAAAGTATATGCATTTTCTGATTAGGAACAAATGTCAAAGTGTCCACCATGATGGACGTCTCTGATTTCCATGGTGCTGCTATATCGCGGCGGGAGCTCATGAATCTTTAATGGCTGGCCTATATTTAGGGGCTTTCAGTTTCTGAGGGCGATAAAAGGTTCTGCAGAGACGGAGTTCTCCTAGTGTCCTGTCTTCTGCCAGGGCTGGTGCCTATTTAAAGCACATCTCGTCTTTCTAATGTACAGACTTTCTGCTGACCACGAGAAAGTATCCTGGACCTGAGATTAGATTGTAAGTCCTTTCCCCAAAAAACGTGTTGATTAATTTAGGCAGCAGCATGATAATGATTATCCATGATGGGTCAGGCCTGTGCTAGTGGGTTGGGTGCCTGGCCTCTGAGCTTTTATTCTAGGCACAGGAGATGGACGACAGGCAAGAAGACAAATAAGGTAATCACGGGCTGTGATAATTGCTGTGAAAGATATAAGCAGGGTGGTGGGACATGTTCTAAGCACAGCAGTGACATACCCTGATGTGCATTTTGAAAGATCACTCTGGCTGCTAGGTGGGAAAATGGATCGTAGGGGGACAGACATGAAAGCCAGGACACCAATTAAGAGGCTGTTGTAGGGGTCCAGGGAAGAGATGGTGATGGTGATAAAGGTGGCGAGAAAGGGAGGATGTGCAACATATTTGAGACTGCAAGACAGAACTTGCTGGTGATTTGGACAGGATAACAGAAGAAAAAGAAGCAAGAAAAACTCCTAAATATACAGCTCAACAACTTGGCGGATTGTTGTAACATTTCCCAAGACAGGGAAGATTGAGGTGTGAGTAGAAGGGGCGGGTTTGGGGAGAAATATCAAGTGTACTGTCATCTAAATGATCTAAATATGGATATCATAAGCACAGATGTGCCTAGAGTTCCAGCAAGAGGTCTGGCCTGGAGATACCCCAAATGGACAGAGACATGAGCTTGTAGGTGGTATTTGAAGCTATGGACTGACTTGGAAAGACAGCTCGGTTAGAGAATGAACCCTCTGATCCATCACCACTTGGAATCCAGTAGGAGAGGTACAGGTGATGGATACCAAGGAGTGACCAGTGAGGAAGAAGGAAAAAAGAGTATGGCATTCTAGAAGCCAAGAGAGGTGAGGAGGGGTGGCCGCCACCAGGGACATGGGGTCAGAGAAGCACTCGATGAAGGGTCCTATACCATGGTGTCTGTAGAAGCCTTGACAAGGGCAGTTCTAGAGGGAGGGTGGAGGGTGTGAAATGGGTTGAAGGAATCAGAGTAACTGAGTCAAAAGAGAAAGATGAGCAAGTTCAGCTTACACTTTCACAAGTTTTTCTTTGAAAACTGAGCACAGAAATGGGACAGCAGCTAGATATAGGATGCTGAACAGAGGAAGGATTTGTTTGTTTTTTAAAGACTTTATTTATTTTAGAGAGAGAGAGAAAGAAAGAGTAGGGGGAGGGGCAGAGAGAGAGGGAAAGAGAGAATCTTAAGCAGCCTCCCTGCTGAGCTTGGAGCCTGATGCAGGGCTCAATCTTACAGCCTTGAGATCATGACCTGAGTCGAAACCAAGAGTCAGATGCTTAACCAATTGAGCCATCCAGGTGCCCCAGGAAGGATTTGTTTTTAAGAGATATTTTTGGGTGGAGATTCTATGGCATCTTTGTTTGCTGATGGAAATGATAGAGTAGGAAGGAGGGGTTGATGTTTCAGAGCAGAGGGGAGAATGATAGGGGTAAAGCTGTCAAAAATCAAGGAGGGGGTGGCACCGAGAATACATGTTCACCAGTCTTCCTTCTAAAGCAGCAGGGATGTTCCCACTTTCACAGCAGGCAAGGGAGAATATGGGTGTAGACATAGGGAGGCTTGGGGATTTGGTGGAGGAAGACGAGAGTATGATTGCTTGTCTTTTTTCTGAACATAAGATAAAGTGTTGAGCTGATGGAGAGGACGTGTTTGAAGAGCAACCCAAAAAGCAGGGAGCAAATTCACATAGAAAATGTAGTCTAATTGCCTGGCTTCCTAGGTGACCCTTGGAGTTTCAGTGGCCTGTCAATCCAGGTGTGTCATTTTCTCTGGCCAGATAAGTTGCTCAGGTGTGGCCCAGAATAGGTAGAGAGTTGGACTGAACCACAGTCTGAAGTTTTGCCCCTTGAGTACCATGTAAGATGTGAGGGGCAAGGAGGTGAGGGTATTTGAAAAGGAGGAATAAGAAGGATAGACAAGGCCATGAAGAAGGAAAGGTGATGGATAGTGAAAAAGGGGTTGTGGCAGTTGGGGTTCTAGAGTAAGTGGCCTGGACAGCTTTGGGGGTGGTCAGAAAGGATGCTTGAAACCAGGATGTTGGATGTAGTGATGTCATTTTTGATGACAAGAGTCAAGGCTTAGCAGGGACAGAGAACATGAACATTGGGGATAATGAGGTCAGGAAAGGGAGAGGTCAGGGCTTTAGATGGTTGTCCCCCTGGTTGTTGATGTCACCATGATGATGACAGGAGCAGGAATGGAGAAGCAGGGACTAAGCTGGAAGTTGAAGGGGGAAGAGGAAACATGGTTTGGAAGCCCCAGTTGGGGAGCTTTGATGGAAATAAAAGCTATCTGGAATGCTTGAGTTATCTCACTGTTTGGGCTTAGAGCAGTGTTTTACTGTGTACTGGAGAAGCTTCTTGGAGAATGACATGTCCCCAGGCTTGAGGACTCCCAGCTGCCCCAAGGGACCTACAGTGCTGGAGAAATGACAGCACCTCACCGTGCTTAACAGGGAGCACAGCATGCAGCTGCCCCCACTGCTGCAAGGCCAAGTCCATGATCACACAGTGCATTCACCTGGGGGCTCCGGGGGACCAGGGCACCTGCCCAGCTCTGCCCATATGTCCCTGTGTGACTTTGGACCTGTGATGCCACCTCAGTTTACTCATGTGTCATGTGAGAGAGTAAATGTACTCCTTGATCTGGAGCCTTTTTTACTCTAGCCTTCCATGACTTTTTCATGTCTGCACCTGGCCTGAGGCCTCTGTCCATAGTCTTGAGAAAAACCAGCACACTTCAAGTTGTTTACATTGACAAAGGACACGATCCATTTATGAATATTAACAATATTAACACACTAAGCCCACTGAAGCATGTCACCTTTCCACCTTCACCTCTTCAAGCCTAACAATATTCCTGGGCAAAAGGGATGCCCATCGCACTGCTAAGGGGTATCTGTCCACACAGATGTCCTCCCTGCAACCTCAGAGGGGCTCTCAGGTCTGCCAGCAATGCAGCTGGCCATCCAGGTGGCTCCCACAGTCCAGGGCTGGATGCGTGTGTGTGGAGAGGCTTCGCTACCCTAGCCCCACTCCGTACCTGTCTTGTCAGACGGGGGGTGGGGGGGGTGGGATTCAAACTAGGGTCCTCCGTCCTGCCCACAGAGGTGAACCCAAACATCGTCCCTTTCGTTCCTGCTGTGGAACTGCTGACGTATGCTTGGCATGTGGCTCAGAGGTTGAGAGTGCCCAGGTTTGATTTAAGATAGGGACCTGGTGGGTCCCTGAGCGGGGCTCTTATCTCAATGACTATAGCTGTGGAATTGGAGGACTAGCTCTCCTTCTCTGAGGAGGGAGTGGGTTGGAACTAGCAGGCCAGGCTGCCCTGCCCAGATGTGAAGAGTTGCTCCGACCCTAAAATGTGGGTCACGTCCCAGGCTGGGAAATGACTGCTCAGATACACAGCGCTACGGTGTACACCGAGTGTGCCTGCGTGGACACGCGCCCACACGCGTGCACGTACGCAAGACCACTCTTGGCTAACATCGAACTCAACAACACACAATCCCTGAAATTAGACCCCGAGGAAGACTGGCCCGCTCTGTGTCACCCGTGCCTCGTCCGGGCCTTGAATTAGGTAGGTCACACGTGCACACATTTCTTCGCTGATTTGTGTTTTCTTCATTCACATGTGAGTGATGTCAAACCCACATAGCCCCAGGCATTCAGGGAGGTGCAGGCTAGTGGAGGCGAACACACACACACACACACACACACACACAGAGGCCACGATGCAGATGGACTGACATGCGATACCCATCAGCAAAACACCACGGGAGCTCAAAGCAGGGTGGACTTCTCCCCGAAGGAGGGCTCGGGAGAGGCTCCAGAGCCAGGTGGCACGGCGCAGGCAGGGTCTGGGGAAGGGCAAGGACCCAGCAGAGGGAGTGTCAGGGCCTTGGGGTCACATCAGGGGTTCCTTGCCTGTCGTGATCTTTCTGGCTCAAAGTATCTTTGGGGAATTTGAGGGAGAAGCAGAGTCAAGGGGGGGCCTCTGTGCTGATGCTGCACGTGGCCCTCTGGCTGGGGGTGTCTGCAGCTGGGGCATCGCCGGGACGCCCTCTTGACAGGGGACCCCAGATTTGCCTGGTCTCCGCCCTCGACTGCTGTTCCAGCCACTCCACGAATGTGGTCCTGAAACATCCACAGAAACTGCTTCAGATTTCAACCTTAATTAATACGCCATTAAGGTTGAGTTTAGCACCAGTTTCTTCCTTAGGGTTCGCTGCCAATGCATTTCCGCCCTTGTTCTGGAAGCCAGGAAGCCAGGTGCTATCTCTGTGAACACTTCTGGTGTTGACTGCACGTATGGAAGTATGGAACTAGGGCGTGAGGCAGGGGAGTCCTGGGAAATTGGCTGTCAGAGACGGAAAAAAGACCAGTTTGTGATTTGTAGCCTTGGCTGACTTCTCTGGTGTAGATACCCCCACAGTGGTCAACATCACAGTAGGAATGATGTAACAAGTGGCTTGTAAAATTTCTGAATGCTTAACATATGGCTCTAGGGGCTGGTGCCCCCAGCCCATCACTGGGTGGTAGGAAGGGTGGTATGAAGAAATGAAAGCATATGCAGTCAGGTTGGAAAAGTTTCCTTCCCTTGTTGTCACAGTAACTCTGACAGCATGCTCCATCCACAGCTGCTACTTACCTATGGAATTGTAAAATAATAATGTTTGTATTGTTTAAGCCCAAAACAATTTTTTTAACTGAGTGGATATAGCCAATTTACCTACACCCAAATTGCAAAGGTGCTTTTTTAAAATACAGCAACATCTGAAATTTTTTTTAATAAAAATAATAGTCTGCAAATCTCTGCATGACAGAGATTATTGCTTCGCAAAGGAAATTACCATGTACCATGTACATCTTTAAATACCAGGTAATCTTGGGGTTTTTTAATTATTCGCTTGTGCAACTATTTAGCTTACTGTTTCTTTAAAAATTCCTCTTGTATAGAGCAGTGGTTCTTAATTTGGGATCCAAGAATCCTTGGAAGGAGCCACTGGGGTGACAGTTTAGGGACTCTGTGCAGATTTCATCATATTCTTCAGTATGTCCATTACTTAGAAGGTGATGGGCTGTCACCCGCCACGGGGCTCTGTCATGTACGTCATAAATGCATGGGTGGTCAGCTCTGCGGGTCCAAGCAAGGCATTTTCAAGTTTGAGGACACATTTAAAGTCGGTGCAGATTCAGTCTGTGTAAACAGTCACCTTTTCCCGCTAGAGACGCTGGGCCTGCGCTGGGCTTCGCAGGGAAGGTGTACAGCAGAGTTTTGATGATGACAGTGATGTGACACCTCAGCTTTACTCACATATGTGGGGAAGGAAATCAAATGAAACAGAAACCAAGCTAAAGCCAAAACTCATTAGCCCCCTTCATGCACGAGGCCGCTCGGCTTGTTTATGCCCTCAAGTCTGAGGGTGTTACACTTGCTCACTCACCAGGGCTGTGAAGGACAGTCCTCTGTGACAATATTCATCGCCATGGTGGGCCTCTCAAAAAGCTGATGTCCGTCTCCTTGTGCATCAGGAGAACCAAGGCCTCTGCACCTGGCCTTCCCAAGGACGGAAGGATTTTCTGCTGGAGGGAGGGGACTCTGGCTGGCCATCCCCTCTCCTGCTGCCAGTCGCGATGAGGTGCACCATCCCTTTCCAGTCATGTGTGTTCACGCCCATGAGCACACAGACTACCCAGGCCCTTGGCGGAGGGGCTCCCTGTCAGCGTCACTCTCACACATGTGGTGAGGCCCTGCGTGTCAGCAGGAGTGGGACCGCTCCTGAGGGAGGACCCCGGGAAGGCTGAGGAGGGCACAAGGAGCCTTGGGACCATGGCATGGAGCACTCAGCCTCCGGGGTCGCTGCATCGGTATTGGGGCTGAAAGGGCTTGCCCGGCCATGCAGGACTCCTGCTGCATCTGACACCGAGTTAGTACTTCTGGCTTCACCATGCCTCTCTAACCCCTAGAAGCCGAGTTTTGCCATTTTCAGAACCAAAGATGCAGGACTAAAGTGACTTGGTGGGGCAGGGTTTCGCTTATACATTTGCTATGGTTATACATTCCACAGTACGTGAAGCCTCACGTCCACATGACTCTTTGGGATTTTATTTCATGTGTTTGTATTTGTCCACGTGGTCCTAATTTAAAGAGAGGGATTAAATTCAGTTTGTCAGTCATTGATCGTAAATGGAAAACTCACCAAAACAGAAACATTTTGCTTTGTAACTGTTTGCTGCATCCTAGGTGTGTGGGATTCTCCCAGGTACCCCGTGCAGCTGGATTATCACGATTTAGTAAATGCCCTGTGTTGTTAGTCAGCCAACCAACCTCTGCCTGCCTTGCTCCAAGTGCATCCCTGAGCTGTTTGGTGGGTGATAATTTTGCAGTTCTCTGTGCATTAATTCATATCATCTTCTACAGAAGCAATGCTTTCTTTTTTTTTTTTTTTTTTATTGTTACGTTAGCCACCATACAGTAAAAAATCCTGAGTGAACAATACATCTTCATAGGGTTAGTATATAAATTAACTATATTCTGAGGAATATGATCATTTCAGTCTCAATATAGTTGCTATTTGGGGAATATAGTCTCTTTAGTGAATTGTGTTTCAGAACTAATGGGATAATTTCTTTTCTTTCCTCTCTTCATCCTCAGGACTTTAAAACACTTGTTCCTTAGAACTCTGTAGAATAAGTTAGACAAATATTATTTATTTACATTATAAAGGTGAGAAAAGGGAGCCGCAGAGTTTATGGAATTGGCTAAGGCATGATCTCTAGATTGTTAACTCACAGTCTACTCCAGTCTGCCAAGGGGAAATAATGATTGTAGTGACAGTCATGGTCCTAACAATGACAGCTGGCCTTCCTTGAGCACTTTCTGGAACTGTGCTTAGTCCTTTGTGTGGCTTTTCTTTCATCCCATGACAACCTATGAACAAATAAGTACTATTATTATTATTCCCATTTCCAGGGTCACACAGCGAGCGAGTCACTCACCCATAGCCAGGCAGCTGGGGAGCTGGGAAGCCAGAATCTGAACCAGCTTTCCCTGACCTTACTGCCTTCTAGTAAGTTCCACGTAGGTCTTGGAAGACCTACAAGACCATATAAGACCTTCCCAGGGGAGCTGTTGTCACTGCCATGGAGGGTCTGATAGCTCCATTGCAGAAGCTGGTGAAGAGCTTGGGGACATGCCCTCAGGAAGGTGCAGGAGCGATCAGGTTGGTGCAGGCCTTGGCAGCAAATACCTCTCCCTGTCCTTTCCAATCAGATCAGTCTGTAATTCGGTGGTTGGGTCTGCAGAGACTTCTAATTAAAAGATGGATTTTTTTTAATGAACTTTTATTAATTCAGCAATCTGACTGAATGCTGAATTGCCATTTTTGCTAATAGAGAAAATGGTTTGGTTTATTTTCCAGAACAGGGAAAGTCACTCAACTTAATTAAACTGTCTGAGGAGATTTTCTACTTGTCTTCCTCAACACGGGCCCAAGAGTGCACTTCATAAAGCCTGTCAGCCATAGTGGCAACTCAAGTCGAGCTTTCCTTTTGAAGTTGGGGTGGATTTGGTGTCAGCTACTTCTAAAATTCCCAGTGTGGTCTCCAGTGGCCCCCACCTGAAGCAAAGCCCATGATTGCTACATGATTTCAGATGATCGAGAACACCCCCAAGTCCACGGGGGTGGGGGGTTCTCCCACCACCCCTGGGCAGGGTAACCCGGGAATGGTGGAGGGTAGCATTTATTTCCCAATAGCTTAGAACTTCATCACAACCCAGATTTTAGGCTCTATTAGAGAGCACCATGAAAAGAAAATTATTAAAAATTCAGACCTGCCAAAGAAAATACTAACTAAATTTGGCAGTACATGAAAGAAGTATTTCTCATGAGCAGGTGGGAGTTATCTTAGTGATGCAAATATTGATTAATAGTAGAATATCTACCAATGCCATATTTTATAGAGATGAGACTCCATGGGGAAAAAATATCATGTGAAAAAAAAATATTTGATGTTAAAGGGAAGGGCATCTCCCGATGTCAAAAATACTCTCTCTCTCTGACACCAATGGTTAGCAATGGAGGTGACCAGGAAGCATACATGATCTGTAAAAATCACATCCATAACACAGTGTCTACCATGACCATTTTTATTTAACGTATTTGCTTTTTGAAAGGTCCTGGTGAATAGCTATTGTCAATAGAAGGATGAATATGATTTGCAGATAATATAATTGTATACCTAGAAAATCATAAGAATTACTGATAATCTCTTAAAATTAGTAAGAAAGTTCTAAGTAGTTAGACACAAGATGCAGAAATCAATAACTTTCCCAAATATTGACAGTGACATTAAACGATACATTGAATCTTTTATTCAGATAATAGCAATAAAAGAGAGGTAATATAACATATTAACTAGGATTAATTTTAACAGTGCACACCTTTATAAAGGAAACTTCAACATGTATCTAAATAGATAGGCTGAAACTGATATTAGGACAGGAACTTAGTCTCTAACAAAGGGAACAGAACAGCCTTGACCGAGGCAGAAGGGAAGGATTTTTAGCAAAGTGCATGGGGAAATTGGTAAATTACTCGGACTCAAGTTAGAGTCCCACCTCACCGTATATATAAAACCCTCCCTGCTCTCCCACCACTTTCTCAGATCCAGAGCAATCCACTCACAGACAGGAAAGTATGAACCATCTACCCTTCCAGCCTCTTTCTTGCTAGAATTGCAGCTGGTTATGTGAATGCACCCAGAACCTCATTTTGAGGAGCAATTGTTATAAATCCAAGATGCTAGTGGTTAATAATGACAAGCCTGAGCTTGCCTTGGATGCAAATCCTAGGCTTTATTAAAGACGGATAAAGGCAGTCCTGCTGTTCTTACTACTTAGCAAATGACTTCATTTTTCTGCTGTGCAATATAAAACAGAAATCTAAATGTAAAATGCAAAACTTTAACTCCTAGACAATAACACAGGAGAAAAATCTAGATGGCTTTGGGTTTGGCGCTAACTTTTCAGATAGGACCCCAAAAGCATGATCCGTGAAAGAAGATGGTAAGATGGACTTTATTAAAATGAAAACCTTGAGCTTGTCGAAAGACACGGTTAGGAGAATAAAAAGACAAGCCACAGACTGGGAGAACATCTTAAAGAGTAAAAACACGGATCTGATAAAGGGCTGTTATCCAAACTATGTAAAATTCTGCAACCTGCTGTTGGAGAGGGCTGGGTGAATGCATGTGGAGGGCAGCTTCAGAAGAAGAGGGGAACACAGTGGAGAGGGTGCAGCCTTCACGGCAGGGAGAAAGGAGCAGGTGGGGGGTCATCGTCCAGGTATGGGAATCCAGAGCACATAGAATTCCAAAGGCAGTCCTTGGAGGAGGGATGCCAGCACTACAGGCTTATTAATCCTCCTTTTCTCTGTTTGTATCACTGTCCTCACTCTTCTGGGCATCGTGCGGGATTTTTAGGAGCTGAGTCAGAAATTGTCAGAAATGACAATACAGGTGAGGGCTTATTTCCTTCCTGTGGATGAGCCCCCAGAATGTCGGCTGGGGCATGGACTGGCACGCAGCTGTGGAGTATATAGGACACCATGGTAAGGACTCTGGTCCCCACTTGGTTGGCCGCTGAGCCGAGTCAGAGTTCTTATCAGGGTGGAAGTAAGCAGGAGAGACTGAGAAAGGATCGTTTACGGCTAGAGAAATGTGTTTGTCATGGCACAAGCAGGTGGGCCTCCTAAGGACCTGTCCCCTGTGGGGCTAAGGAGAAGGAAAGTGATGGGTAGAAAAAATTTGTCAGGAAACAGGCTTCCTGATTGGGAAGCTGGTTGGACACGGGCCGGGGCCAGCTGAGTCCAGACCTTCTGTTGTGCTCCTGTGTAGGTGTTGCTGCCATTGGCAGAAATAACCAACGCGGGAGAAAGATGCAGGTGTTTGCAGCTGGAGGGACCTTCAGGGAGCGGGTTGCTGATTTAGTTGAAGGCGAGCTAAATCCACAAAAAGGAGGGATTTTAAGAGCAGATAAATTAATTACCTGGAAGTATTTTTGAGTTACAAAGTTTCTCTTCTACCGTGTAGGTGTGTGCTAAAAAACTCTGCAGAGAAAGAACAGTGCTTAACCCAGAGTTAAGAATGACAGGTTCCACAGTTCTCGAATCAGGGAGGGTCTTCAGCCAGTGGATCAGCCTTCTCCTGGCCAAGCTGGCCTTGCCTGTCAGGAGAGTACCACCTGCCACGTGCCTGAAAATCAAGTGTCTGTGACATCACAATCAAGGCGAATGGCTTGATTATCTTCTTCCCTCTCTGACAGTTTATCCCCTTGGCCAGACTTATACATGAATATAGTATAAACTCTGTATACACTGGATACTGTATGTAAACTGTATATAATCTGTATAGTATAAAACCATTTAGACTTGATGCCAAAAGAAATTAAATTACTGATACTACAACTTGAAGGTATTGGAAGTGAATGAAAGAATCTGGTTGTCATTTTCACAAGGGACAATCTATAGAGGGGATAAAAAGAACCCTACAGAGAAACAGAATCCCCAGGTGCCTGGATATTAATTCTCTCCCTTGAAAGGCCTTCAGGAATCCCATCCATGGGGCCAGCAAGGAGTTCTCGGTCATTCTCGATTATTGCCATCTGTCATCTTGATTATTTGTAGGGATTTCACTTAGTGATCTGAATCCGGAGGTTGTCCATCAGAGCCGGGAGCCAGGGGATGACCTTGTATGGCTGCTTCTGGTCCTCTCCTAGCCTGCCTGCATTTGATAAATGACACACCCCTCCTCCCACCCCTTGGGAGAAATGAAGTGCAGGCTCAGGGCCTTATCGATTTTCCATAACAACTGTTGCATCTTTAGGACTCTATTTTTATTTCAGAAGTGGCCTTCTGACCTGATTCAGGTCTGTAAATCAGCTGACAAAATGTATTGCATGACCCTTTATGCCATGGCTTTTTCTTATATATGATGTGGAGAATATCCTTGGGGTTCAGATACACCCCCTTCTTCACTGGAGGGCATTTCTGAACTTTTATTTCAAGGATTTTTTTTAGAGGGAGAATGAAGGGACCACAGCCCTTGATCCGTTGTGGTTTGACAAGTGAGGCTCGGAAAGCTACAGTGTGCTCCAAATGTGACTGCACTCCTCTCACCACCAGCTATTTCTTAGCCCGGTTGGGGTAAGGGTGAAGATTTCCACCAGGAGAGTCTGGCCTCTGTAAGAGCCGTCCATGGATAAGTTCAGGCTCACCAGGCCATTGCCATTATGTAACAAGGAACTGGGCACCATGAGTATCTTGAGGGTGAGAACTGAATCAAGTTCCTCTGTGTTCCAAAACACAGCCCTGTGCCTGACACCATCAACTCTTGTTGGCTGAATGGGGAACAGGTGGCCTTGGTTGCCAACACTAAGACTCCTTAGGAAACAAAACATCGTTGATGCCCTGGCCTTAGAACCTTCGGTTCCCTCCTTTGGAAGACCACTCTGCTGTCTTGGAGCTCGTTATAGGTTTCAGACGACGGCGTGGCCTTCTCCCAGGCTTCTCCCAGGCCCAGGCCAGGTTCACTGATTGGCTACCCCTGAGTGGAGAGGGCAGAGTCCAGAGGGTCACAGCCCGGGTCACCTCAGTGTCCTGCGGCTGACGTACATGCACACACGGCTCTCGTTCTTACCAGGGTCCAGTGGGTTCAGCACCTACATCAGGAACGACTGATTGCAGACAGGTCATCAGGTTAACTGCTTGTTGCCAGAGTCTTTCACTCTGTCCACTACCTGCCGCTCTTCTTGGCTTTGTAACTGCTCATCATTTATGTTTGTGGGAGGAGCCCCCACCTCCTGACTGGCTTTCCTGACATCACCCTTATGTGTTTCAGATGTCTTCTGTGCTTTCCATTCTCATAGATAAGGAGAGAGAATGTTCCTATTCATTTCTCTTAGCCTTAGCCTGGGTTCCCCAAGGAGCAGCCCCTGGGCAAAGATTGCAGGCGCAAGAGGTTTACATGGAAGCGACCCCAGGGAACTTGGTGGGCCATGGGGAAGTGAGATGGGAGGGGAAGGAAATCAGTAAAAGGTGCATCAAGGAGCAGGTGGGGTTCAGTCCCACTAAGGAGCTCTGGAAGGTGGTTTGTAACCTCCAGCTCCCATCCTTCACTGGCTGGGGCTGCCCTTGGACCATTAACCCCCAGCTCTCTCTTCTGTCCCACTGTCCCACCTGCAGGATGGGAGATAGCCCCTGGGTGGAGAGTCTCAGGCTCTTGCATGAGGGCTGAGTGCTCAGGACACACGGCTGGGACATGAACAGCACTAGCTACACTCAGGTTTTGAGGCTTCAAAGCAGGCTCCCATACCTGCTTGCTCAGTGGACTGGGGCAAGCAGGCCAAACTCTGTGAGACTCAGTTCTTCCCTCAAAAAAACAGGGCCAGTTGTGGTACACCCTCATATGGTGGTTGCCAAAACTAGGAAACACATATAAAGCACATGGAGCCTGGCTGAGAAAGTTCAAGGATGTTTTAGCCATTAATGGTGCCATTACCATACCTGTCTCTCGCTGATTGTTTAGGACTGAAATTTGCTCATTGCAGTGTGATCAGGTGTCTGCAAAAACATGCAGCAAGAAGTTGCAGTTACTAGGAGACAGGGTGGGGGGTTGGGGAGTGGGTGTCTGGCCTTAAGATGAGTGAGCTAAGGAAAGTCATTTCTCCTCTTTGAGCCCATTTTTCTCATTCAAGAATTTTGGACTAGAAGAGGGTTCTAATCACTGATGAGTCTGTGGAATGGCTGCTCGTGGAAGGCTGCGCTTCACCTCCCAAACCTTGCCTTGGGAACCATATTTATATCACTGGACACACAGCTGCCTGAATTTCCTTTTTCAAAAAGAGGAAAAAAATGGTGCCCAATTTGGGACTGTCCAGGTTGCCTTGCTGACAGGTGGTGGGGTCCTTAGCTCTAGACTCGGTTCTGTGCCTTTGTCAGACAACTAGCCCACTTAGCTCCTGAGCCCCTGCTCACAGACGAGTCCAGAACATTCTGTAGACCTCACACTCAGCTGCGTGCGGGTCTCGGAGAAGGAAAGTTTCTTGAGAGGACCGTTGACTTACCTGAGCTCCCTGGGTCAGTGGACTCAATCTGAGAGCTGCATTTATTGCTCATGAACAGTCGGGTCATGGGAGACCTATCTTTCCTGGCAGTGAGGCTCTGGTGTTCTCCTGGAAGGCTCTGAACTGAGTTTAGTAAGAAGAATCCGATAGAATTCAACAGATGCATATTGACCACCCTGTTTAATAAAAAGCCTCTGAAAATACTCTGGCTTCTTGACAGGAACATTAGAAAGGCTTGCCTTTCCTACGACTTACCATCTACTCATCTTGTAAGATTTCTTGTGGTACACATTCAGTGAAAGAGCGGTCGTTGGTGGGGCATGCACCGCCATTGTAAGGGGTGCTTGGGAGTCAAATATGAATGAGAAACAGCTCCTGCCTGTGAGGAATGGCCAGTTAAGATAAAGAAACAGATACTAGAGGCAGAGCTTTCGAGAGAAGGTAGTACATTGCCATGTCTTGGCTTGTCAGTGTGCGGGATGTGGAAAGAGATATTGAAATGATAAACTGTATTTATTGAGCAATTACTGTGTGCTGGACACTAGTTTTAGCACTTTACATACATTAGTGCTTAGCTTCACACACACTCTATATAAAGTAAAGGAGGCAACAGTCACAATTTTAGATGAGGAAATTGAGGCCCAACATTGCCCAGCTGGTAAGAGATAGAGTCGGAACAAGAATCTGGAAGGCCTGGCTTTAGACCTTCCTGAAAACCCATCCTCTTGATATAAGAAGAACCTGGTAGGGATGGAGAGAACAGGCTGAGAGAGCTGGGTCTGGGGTGAGGGCATCAAGGCTCAGGAAAAGGTGGGCCAACTGTGATTTTCCAGTTGGGTGCCTGGGGACATTCATGGCCCTACCAGTCCATAAGGTGGATACAGGATGAGAGCCTAGTGGGTGGCTCCGAGATGCGAGATAACAGACTGGGTCTGAGTCAGGATAAATTGAGTAAGATGTTGGTGACATAGTGAGGAAAATGTCCAGCGGTAGGGAGCCTGGGTGGCACAGTCAGTTAAAGCGTTCGACTCTTGGTTTTGGCTCAGGTTGTGATCTCAGGGTCGTGAGATTGAGCCCCGTATTGGGCTCAATGCTGAGTGCAGAGCCTGCTTGAGATTCTCTCTCCCTCTGCCTCTCCCCTCTGTGTGCTTGCTCTCTCAATCAATCAATCAATCAATCAATCAATAAAGACTGTCCATGGGGCTCTCTGGTGAAGTCAGGAAAGTCAAGGCAGCATTTTAGTCCACCCAGAGATGGCCAATGAGTGTTCACCAGGCGACTCTCCCACATGACACTCTTCTTTGGAGGGGACACTAGGGCCTACTGTATTTGCCCCTGCTGTCATAGCTCTCCTCTGAACTCTAGACCTAGCTGACACCCCCTCCTGGAAAGCTACCCTCCACACATCCAAACTGACCCTTTGACCGTCCCCCCAGCCTGGCGCTCCTCTCAGGTTCCCATTCTCTGAACACCCACTCATTGCTGAAGACAGGGACCTAGACATCCTCCTAGAGCCACACCCAGTGTCATCCACTAACAGATCCTGGGGCTGTACCTCCTCACAAGCTCTCAGATCTGGCTACGCATCCTCCACAGGACTGCCAAGCACTTCTTCCTCTCTCCTGGACGGTGCCGTTGGTCGCGTGGCTTCTGTCCCCTCCAGTGCTCCCACCACACGGCAGCCACAGGGATCCTTCTACACATTTAAGGCCATCATGCACCCCCTTTTGGAAAATGCATAAATGACTTCCCATTGCTCCCAGGGTAAAGGGCAGCCCTTCTAGTCTGGCCCACCTGGCCCGCGTGGTCCGGTGCTTCCCTGTCCACCTCCCCTCTCTCTGCCTCCCCCTGCCTTTCCCCCTTCCAGCCTCTCTCTCCTTCTTGAATCGCACAAACACATGTGGGTATCCCACCCCCACTCCAGCATTAATGGGCTTTTTGTCTTATCAGTTTGTCCTCTGCATATTTCCTGTTTCCCTCCTACTCTTCTTCCCTCCCTCCACGGGCAGAGGAATCCCAGCCCTCCCTTCATGAGCACTTGGAGCCCCAGGAAGCATCTTCCTGTGCTCACCACAGTTGAAACTTTATATTCCTTAGTGAACTTAAATTGTCAATTACTAGACAATAATCTCTCTGTACCCCAGTGCCTGGCAGATGGCAGGCACATAACAGGCTCAACGGATGTTATCTGAATGAATGAATGAATGAATGAACGAATGAATGAATGAATGAGGCAAGCTTGGGAAATCTCACTTCTCTCCCATTTGGGGATTGTTCTTGCCTTCTGTGAGGACAGACCGCATACCTTGCTGAAATATTCTGGACAGCGCACACTCTTCTGCTAAGGAAGGACGCCTGGGCAGAGTTTGAGGATCTGGCTCAGCCGATGCAAGGCTCTGCAACCGTGTGCATGGAACTGAATTGCAGAGTTAATGATTCAGGGTGAAGACCAACTTAGCAGACGGGAAGTGTGCTGAGTTCCAACAATGCACCATGGGATGGCTGGGGTCTTCCCCTCTCTGAAGCATGGCAGAGCCAGCCCAGCCTTCTGGTTGAACTCACGTGTCAACACACCTTCTGTCTCCACCACAGGGATCGGGGCTCTGCAACAAGAAATTACCTACTAATGATTAGCTTGTTTGCTTGCAATTAATGACTGCTGAGGGCAGGCACACCAGGGCCAGTGATCAGTCCTGATTCATTGATCAAACTGTCCCACTGACCAGGGACTCCGGGAAGCACCTGCACTCAGTCACCAATAATTCCCCTCCTACCGTTGGAGGGGTTGACATTTAACAAGCAGTAGCTCCTTGGCAGATTTTTGACTGAGTTTGGCTTTCCAAAGTAGTGGGAAAGGGGACCAAGAAAGAAAAGGAGCTATTTGCAATGGAAACAAAAGGAAAAGAGATTCTAGAGGCAGCCAGCCTAGGACGCTGGACACAGAACTGGCTATCACATTTCAGTGGCTTGTGGGACTGCGTGTGTATGGTTTGACCAAACCTAAATTTAGGGTTTGGAGTATTTTGGCAAGATCTTAAGGGTAGGTAGCATTTTTACCAGATGTACTAGCTGTTTTTCTTACCTCTGAGGTTAAATGATGTTCCAAATGCCCTGAGAAGCTGCCTCCTTTGTGCATGCACCAGAGTCGCTGTATCCAGGAGCAGGAGAGAAACCAATGGGTCAACATGGCCAGGGGGCTGAGCCAGGTGCCCTGGGGCCTGAGCTTACGCAGCCACTGTGTCAGGAGCTTTGAGAGGGGCTCTCTCTGCTCATGGCCCAGCCTCTCGAAACTGCCAGGCCAGGTTGAGTCCACACTGTTAGGCCTGGTTCCAGCTTTATTCTGAGGTCACCTCGGAAGGCAAAACCCCAGAGTATGGTAGGATGCCGAGGACAGATTCAGTGATAGACTTAAAGGCTGAAGAGAGAGGATTCCTGGAAACTGAGGCCCCAAGGATGTTAAAGGGTCAGCTGGAAATAAATGGCATTAAAACATACTGAAGGAATTAAAAATAGAATTACCATATGATCCACTATATAATTCCATATAATTCCACTTCTGTGTGTTTATTGAAAAGACTTAAAAGCAGGGTCTCAAAGAGATATTTGCACACCCCGTGTTCATAGCAGCATTATTCACAGTAGCCCAAAGGGGGAAGCAACCCAAGTGTCCACCAACAGTTGAATGGATACACAAAGCATGGTATATATGTACAATGGAATATTATCCAGCCATAAGAAGGAAGGAAATTCCAAGACATGCTCCAACATGGATGAACCTTCAGGGTATTAGGCTGAGTGAAATAAGCCAGCCACAAAAAGACAACTGTTGTATAATTGCATTTATATGGTATGCGGTGCCTAGAGTGGTCCAGTTCAGAGATGAAAGGTAGAATGATGGTTGCCAGGGGCTGGGGGAGGGGGGGGATGGGAGGTCCTTATTTAATAGGGACAGAGTTTCAGCGTTGCAAGATGAAAAAGTTCTGAGGATCTTTTGCACAACAATGTAAATATACTTAACACTACTGAGCTGGGCACTTAGAAATGGTTAAGATGGCAATTTTGTCATGTGTACTTTACCACAATTGAAAAAAAATGAAACCTTAAAAAAATACAGAAAGATACACAATCCATCAGTTATAATCAAAAGTGCAAATTAAAGCTGCATCGAACACCATTTTCCCTGCATTAGAGTGGCAGAGGTGAAGAAGCTAGAAAATTTACTGTGTTGGGAAGCAGGCACTCTCATACATTGCTGGTGGGTATAAAAATTGGTACAGGCTCTGGAGGATATTTTATTTCTAGCAAAGTTAAAACATGTGCATTGCCTTTAACCATCGATTCCCCTTCTGGGAGTTTATCCTATAAATATACTTGCCCAGGTACACAAAGGAGCATGCAGGGAAATGCTGCAGCCCTGTTTGCATAGCGAATGACTGGAAGCAGTCTAGGTGCCCATCACCAGGGTACCACCCAGGAGATGGGTCTTTCCTTTGCACCAGGCAGTAAATGAAGCAGCTAGGTTGATGTCCCCACATGGGGAGTTTTCCAAGATGTGTTAAATGAAAATAACAGCATGCAGACCACCGTGTTTCATTAGCTACCATTTGTGTAGAAAGAAAGGAGGCCGGATTTATGCCTTAGTGCTCATATGTGCTTAAGAATATTCATGCCAGGGGCCCAAGAGGACTGGGCATCCTGGTAGTCTCTGAGCCTGGAGTTGGGGTGACCGGGGCCATCATTCCTTCTTATATCTTCAGGGATTCCCTTCCATAAACTTGTGTTCCTGATTCTAAACAATTACGTGCACACATCACCTAGCCATCCAGACATGTACACTTTCAGAGTTGGCTGTGATAATGAAGGCCCAAGACCTAGCAATTTCTCCAAGAGGCCTGTTTGGGCCACGGCTCTGTGGGCCGGACCACCAAGATTCACCCACTTCCAGAAAATGCCCCTGTCCGAACAGTCTCCACGTTGCCAGAACCAGTCTGGAATCTTCACAACCAGAGATACATGTGGAGACTGCACGATTCAGGTGTCCCTGTCATTCATAACTTCTTCTGCATTTACTGAATCAGTTTTCTTTCCTCTTAAAGCTTCTGTGATTGTTCTCATACTGGAAGAATGAGTTTCGGTTGTGAGAAACACAAAGGGGGTGAAGCAGTGTGGGGGCAAGATCTCTTGAGGGTGTGCAGCAGGGTTCATGCTCATGGAACTTTGGGTTCCACACCATCAGGGAGGGAGAGAGGCAGACACAGAATGTGGAAGACAGGCCAGGCTGGTGAGGGGCTCCATTGCCACAGATCTGCTCTGAACCCTCTCCAGGAGAGGGTGTGTTCCCTCCAGAAGAGAGAGAGACAGAGAGCACGCCATCCAGGACAGAAGAGAGAGTGCTATCCAGGTGGCCAGAGCAAACACCTTTGTCTCATTCAGTTGTCCCCAAACCGGGCTGCCTTCCACATCTGGGGTTAGCCCTGGAGGTGAACCATTGAGGACCATTGAGGACTTTGGATAATGGACCATGTTGCTACAGGGACTGGAGCAGTGGTGGTTGGGGGGAGTATGATGGGGCAGGGACAGAGTTGACACTCAGAGGAGGCCATGGTCCAGTCCTGTCTGTGCCGTGGACTCCTGCCTCTTTGAATGGTAGTTAAAAGTACGGACACTGGGATGAGTCAAACCTGGGATTGAGTTCTGGCTCTGGATCCTTGAACATGGTTATGTAAGTGCCTAATCCTCAGTTTTATTCATCTATGAAGTGGGGAAAATAATATGGATACATTCTTCATAGATGAGTTTGGAAGATCTGTTAGCTAAGTGTGGAGAATTGACTATTTTCTTACTACCTTTCTTTGGCATCTCCCATAGAACCAAGGGCTCAGAACACGGGAGATGCCAGAAAGATTCCTCTGGGATTGAATTAAACACCCTGGAATATGCTAAGAGGGTCTCCGAGCCTGGAGGTGTCCATACTTTTGGGAATCCTCCTCGCATCCTCCAAGAGGTGCGGGGCGGGGGGGCTCTGTCCCCTCTCCACCTGCACTTCCTCTTTTCCTTTCCCTGGTCATTGTTTTCATTTTCCTCATCCCTTTGTTCCTCACTGCCCTTCAACCAAATCTGATTGGTTTCCCTGGCACCAGAATCAGTACTTTGTAATAATGGTGAGGACAACAATGGCTCTTTAGCGTTTCCAAACCAGAAAATGTCTTTGCCTGCTTTGGTAGATGGGGAAACCAAGGCTCTGAGGAGACCCCATGGCTCAGCTGCGGTGGACCCACAGCTTTTTGGAGAATTCACACTAGCCTGTGGTGCAATTGAGCATCCATATTAGAAGACAGCAAGAAGTTCCATCTTGAGTCTGTCACAGTCCCTAAATCCACTCAGTCACTGAGTGCAGAAGAGGAAGACCAAAATCTGTACAGCACACCAACCCACCCAGTGAATTTAGAGGATGAGACATAGCTACTGAATTCTGGAAATATTTGCTGATCCCCAAGGTGCTGATACCACTCCGAGGTCATGAAGCTCTGTGCCAAGCCTCTCAGAACGATGTCTCTTTGTGGTTAGCTGCCTCTTCAATTTTATTGTCAAATTCCCTACGGAGTTTTGTTCTGTTTGTTTGTCTTTTCCTGATGAGGCTAGATATGTGGGATGCTTCCTTCTTCCAATTTAGGCTAAATTGAGGGATGTATCCACAACCCTCTCTGCATGTTTATGTCATCACATCCCAAACAGTCTCTTAGGTCCTCGTACCCCCTTCTCCAGAGACTGATGGGGATGGGAAGGCATCAGCAAGGGAAACCTCGTATACACAGCTCAAGAAATTAGCATGGCCCGGGGAATGTGACTGTTCCTATTTACTCTGGTATTTGCCCCATGGATACAGCTGCAGTTATGGGACCTCAGGCAGTGCTCAGTTCCCTCATCTGGGCCAAGCAGAGGCCAGAAGACAAGTGCTTTGGAGCGCTGAGCTGGACCCCTCACCTCAGCTCTGTTCCCTCTCACCTCCGAGGATTGCTTGTACCTCCTCCTTCCTGCCTGGAGCACTTCAAGGACGAGACTGAGAAGTCACACAGGGGGTCTTGATGTAGGAAGGTCAAACAAAACCAGGACAGTGTTTCGTTAGAGAATTTCATGGGTTAAGTTCTGTTCTGCATCATCCCGTGACACCATGAAGAATTACTAGACTCTCAGTTCCATTCACAGGGACTAGTAAGTAAAGACACAGCTCCCTTTCTCAATAGGATTGACCCACTGACTCTGAGCTTTTTAGTTTCTCAATGTATGTGAGTTTTCATGTTTCAGAATCCTGAGTTCAGATCACAGGTTGTAATGGCAAGTATTCCATTTTATTTTATATTATTTTAATTACGATTGCAGAAAAATCATGACTACCTGATTACATAATACGTGACCCAAGAAAATTAAGTAACACCAAGTAATATATTCAACAGAGGCTCATATTCTCTCTTTTCAGTTCATAATTTACATTTACTAAATACCTGAAGTGTGGTAGATATAGTCTAAACATTTACATATTTTGCTCTTTCATGAATTTTTTCCCCAACTTATTTTGTCAAAGGAGCTCAAGGGTCTTTGGAAGCAAAGTAAAAGTGAGGTGTTGTTCCAGGAATTCTATCAGCCAGAAATCACTATTCAGAGGCACCAAGGTGTTTAACAGTGAGTTTTAACTTGTTGATTTTAATAGTGGTGCTGAGGATCTCTGGGTCCTGAATTGTGTTTGGAGCATGAAAGAAAAATCAAATTATGTCCAGAAAAGTGTTAGTGCTGAGTGTACTTTATAGCATGTTGTCTTTTTATTTAGTTGGCCTGCATGTTAACACACAGTAGGTGGCTCTCTCTTTCTGGAATGTGCCATTCCCTTTACCATACTGAATAACAGAGTTTAATGCTGCCCCATTGTCTTTCTGAATACAACACTAGATCCCGGAACCTTTGGGTAGAAGGTAGTAGAAAATATCTCTGGGAATAAAGTTCCTATCATCTGTGGGTGTGCATGTGATCCTGAACTGCTGTATTTTTTTCCTAACTTTATAAACTGCCAAAGACTGCCAGGGATCCCAGAAACTACGCTTCCTGATCATCAGTGGTCCCGGACTGATCACATGAACAGTTGCTGGTTCATTCAAACTGTCCTCTTGACCCCAAAGGCCCCCTCTTCTCCCATCTGTCCCTAAGGACAGTAATGAGATGGAACTCACAGCTTGTGGCCCTTTGGGAATGGAGAAAGTGGCTCCTGGTCTACTTCCCCAGGACAGAAACTCTTCTCAGACTCGTGAGAAAGCCAGCAGTTGAAAAATGTCTCCTGACCCTCACTCCATCCTACTCCATCCACAAAGCCCAAAAGAGAGGCGGGTCAGAGCCCGAGGGTCCTATGGACTTCCTTTGTTGCTGAACTACCTAGCTTTCTGGGGAAAGAGATTTCTGGGAGTTATCATCTGAGTATTTAACTACCTTAAAAAAAAAAAAGCTTCAAGACCTGGACACCTGCTAGAAGATGACAATGATTTAGTGACTGACACAGAGCTATTAAGATCAGGAGATAGGGTGAAGATTCTACTGAAGACGCTAGTGTTGAAAATGAACATTGCCATTCAGTTTGGTTGTTCCGTACCCTTCTCTCCAGGACCCTTTCCCCAGGGACACAAGATTGCATGGGCTCTTTGCACAAAACAAAATGGGATCTGCCCCTGGGGCACTTGAGGACTTATCTCCTCTCCCTTGTTCTTTGCCTTCCCTCAGAGGTGTTAAAAATATGCATCTGTGGATGTTATATGGGTGAATGACTGGCTCTGGGGCAAAAAATTCTCTTTCTCCCCTCCAATCCCTAGTGGCACTTTTAAAACTCAGATTGTCTCTGTTTTTCTTTGCAGTGAGCAGAGTGTTTTATTCATATTTTAAAATGTGGAACTTTAATAAAATTCAGTTTTGCCTTTTCCCCACTTCCCATGCATTAATAACTCAGTTATGCTAGCAACCAAGTACTAGCACCTGTACTTGGCCCTGCTGTTGCTCAGGGAGGATGGGTCCTCACTGCCAGCCTTGAATTTGGATGACAGCGTTACCAGCACCAACTGCCTTCCCCCAAGACCCTCATCTGAGCTGTATGGGGCCATCCCACCAAATGGCATTAACTCTTTCCTGCCCTTCAGGTGTGTCTCTCCTTTTTCTGCTTTCTCCTGGTCATTGTTTTCTCCTGTGCATAAATTCTCCCACGACCCTTATATTTTTTAGCTGTATCATTTATGTAACCAGCCTCTTCAGTGCTCCCTTCCCCAGCCTCGTTTGCCCTGTTCCCCAAGTGGCTGAGCCAACTGTCTTCTATGCCCACAGTTGTAACCTCAGGGCCGAAGTGCCCAACCTTTGTGCCTGAAGGACAAAGGCAACCTGATGGGGACTGAGCTTCTGGTCCTCCTGGCTCTTGTGTCCACCCCTCCTCTGTTCCCACTGTCTGAGGATGGGCTTTCCCTAAGCAGCCCTGAAATGAGGATTTGTATGCTATCTCTAAGGACGGACAGGGAGTGGGGCAGGAAGAGGAAAAGAAGGAACCAAAGTAGGGTGTGACCTCAGTAAGAGTCCTGCCCAGGGTGGCTTCCCCTATCCCATGGTGGCTCTCAAGTATCAATTATGCCCTCTGGCTGTCCCAACCCCAGACAAGTTTGCTGCCTCTATGAGGGCCTGGGCAAGGGAAGGGTGATGTGTTAGCAGCCAGACTCTTCTGCAGGTGCCCTAGGGCCATCCAGATGCTGGTTGTGGGGAGCTGGAAGCATAGGAAGGGGGTGCACATCCAAACGAGGGGGCTAACAGGTCTCCACTGTTGTCCATAGTGAACCAGGAGAGAGGCAACTCTGGGAGTATTTCCGAAATAGAGCCTTCTTGCCTTGACAAAGTCATACCTGTTCTTCCTTATCCTCTTGGCCAGATGCTTTTTTTCTGGTAATTAGGACAATATTGTGATTAAAAGTGTGGGTTCTAGGATCAAAGGAAACTGGGCTTTAGATCTGGCTCTGCCACTTGTGGTCGTGGGCAAGTCATTTGCATTTCTGGAGTCAAATCTTCACATCTGTGTAATGGTGACAGTTCCATTTATCCGCCAGGGTGTTTGGAGGACCATTTGAGACAGTGTGTGCATGGCCTACCACCAGGACCCAGCCCACGACACCCACTCAATACATGAGAGGTCTTAGAGTCACACATCTTGCCCAATTTGAGAGCAGAGGAATTGGGGAGGTTAATGCTACTATAGGACCCTCACTCAGTGTGGACTTTGACCCTTGAATTTTGAGGCCAAGGTGTCCATACTTTAGCTGCTTGTATCCAATTAGTTACATGTTTGCCATGGACAATTATTTCCTTTATACTTTTCTTAAACTCACTTTTTTAAAAGAGTTTATTTATTTGAGAGATAGCGCAAACGGGGAGAGGGGCAAAGGGAGAAACAGATTCCCTGCTGAGCAGGGAGCCCGATGTGGGGCTCAATCCCAGGACCCTGAGATCATGACCTGAGCCAAAGTCAGACACTTAACTGACTGAGCCACCCAGGTGCCCTTAAACTTACTTTCAAAAAAAATTTTTTTTACTCCCGACAAGAATTTTTTTTTTATTTTAGTAAATCACAATGTTAACTTTCCCAGCTTTATAGAGAACAAGATTACCCAAGTATACAGAGTTAGAAATTTATTTTCATGCCAAAAATCCCTGTAAGATGGCTAATTGTCCCTTTCTGTGGATATATCCAATTATGGTCACTTACTCCTGAATCATTCCAATGCACAAACAAGAAAATTCATTCGTGGTAGAGGGGATGAAAAGCAGTCATGGACAAACATCTGCACATACATAGACAGACATCATGTATGTGCACTGCCCTCCTTAATCCATTCCAAAATTGTATCAGTAGAACAAGACTGTACAATAAACACTCTTGCTTAAACATACACACATAGACACCGGGAATACCCTGACAGTACAAGTTTGGGTAAATTTCAGTGCTCATGAGAAACAAACAAACAAAAAAAGGCTTCCACACCACTATAAATACAGAATTAAGGAATTTATTTTTAAAGGTTATTTTATATGTCTTCCGTAAATGAACACAGATACTTTTATAGTAACATTAAAATAAACATTATATAACTATCGACACAGTTTGTTCTTGTGTGGCCCAATATCATCTCATGTACCCCCCAAAACACCCCAGGCATTCCTGCTGATAGTACTTTGTTCATCAAATGCTATCCAACCACAGCGATGGACCTCAACAGCCCTATAGCCCGGGGAGCCGTTACAAGTCTGTTATTCCTAATCTTTCCGATAATGTTTGATATTTGATTGCTAGTGTCTGACTCCAGGTAGAGAATTATTTTTGGACCCCGAGGTTGCTGGTGGGGCTGACAGGTAGCTCTCAGAATTAAATGGTTGGGTCTGGCCTCGTCGTCACCATGGTGACAGGAATCAGCACCGGCTGACCAGGTAACCAGCTGGGTGGGGAAGGTTTATAGGTGTGAGCCATTTCTTTGTCAACATCTCAGGGTCTCGCATTCCCGCCCCCTGAGTGGGTCACACCAGCAGTCACCATCCGGATGTCACCTCTGACATCTCGGTTGGGAGGTGCTGAAAACCATGGAATGTAGTCTACTGTACGTACCTTGGAAGAGGCACATGATGCAATGATGTATTTAAAAAAGAGAGAGAGAAAGATAAGCAAACAAGTTAAGCATTGCCTGTTTACTTAGTGAACACAGCGCCTGGTGCAGAGTAGGTGTTCCAGAATTTTTATTGAACAAATAAACCGAGTACTAAAACCATTCTGCATCATAGGCAGGTATCCACTCCTGCCAACAGTATCTCCCATTTTCTGTACTCTTTAGGACCAGATCAAGGATAAAAGAGTAAAATAATCTGGAAGTGCAAAGCACTGTTGGAATGTAAAGGGGTAGGTGGAGGGGTGGGAAAAAGGAAGAGGTTATGGGAGTTTCTTGGGGAAAGGGGACCAATCAGAAAATGGGAAGGGTCAGGAGTCTGAATTAGGGGTCCAGTTTTGGGAGCATGCCTGTCATGTCAGCCCTCCCGCCCCCGAAACACGGCAGTGCAGCTGATGAGGGGCGGGCTGCAGGCGGTGCACTGTGCTGCCTGCCTCTTTGGGTCCTCAGAAGAAACGTGGTCTGTTGGGAAAATTCTCTCTTGGGCGTGCTTGCTGTACACTGTATCTCTTGGCTGTGGCTCCTTTGGCCTGGCTTGCTGCATTCCAAGTTAAAATAGCTCACACTCCTGGGTGGGAACAACGAGCTTCCCCAGGGCCTGGGGTGTAGATCTGCGTGGAGGGAGAGAAAATCTGCCACTGCTGTGCTTCCCTTTGATGGGCATCTATCTGTGCCTCTCACCCTTGGCCACCGGGCCAGCATGTGACAGCAGACATGCCGGTTGTGTTATATGAATATCTAGACCCCGGCGCAGCCCATCTCCTGTCACCCCCAATCAAATCAATCATACATGTGGACAACATTTTAAATTTTTTCATCCTTGCCATGAAGGAGAGCAGTATTTCCCTCCAGATGTCAAGGTGGGAGTCCTGCCATAGAGAAGCACTTCTATGGTGATAGGGCTCTGTCTTTAAGAGCTACAGAATTAGCCAAGGAAAGCTTTGCAAACACGAATCTTTGGGGCATCTCAATAAGGATGCCTGGTTTCGTCCAAACTCATTACCTTCCAAGTGATGGAATCATCTGGGGAAGAAATCTCTTATTAAAATCTAAGACCTCCCCAGAATCCATCTGCAAACTTCAAAGGGAGATTTGGGGGAAGGAAATCCTACCCAATTTTAACTATTCCACGGATGTTTGTAGGGGGGTTGGAGGGAAGGAAAATCGTTTTTTGGTGCCAAATCAGAATTTGGTTCTGTGCTATGGGTCAGTTTCCAGGGCACACTGCCTGGGCAACAACTTTTCTCAGGCCGGGGGCTTAACTTGGAACAGAAAGAGCTAGAGCCCCTGGTCCAGCTCTGGGCTGCAGTGATTTGAGGGATTAAAAGAGGCAAAGCTTCCTTGGGCCATCCCGGAGTGCACAGGGATTCACCTTTCCCAGATGGTGTGCATTTTCCATTTCAGTGAGATGCCCCATTCCCTTGGAGTCTTATAAGCAAAAGCCAGCCCAATGGGCTATCTCAGATGGAGCCCCTAAGACTAGAGATCCTTGTGCAGGGGATTTATTGATGGAGAGTTCTCAGGAGAAGGCAAGCAAGAGAAGCAGGATCAGGTAGGAGGATGAGTCAGCAGAGCTGTGTTCTCAGCTGGAGGCTGGCCTCCACCTGATCCCACAGGGCTGTGGCGCATGAATAGCAGCACGGAGCTGTCCCAACTTGAGGCAGGACATTGGTTGCACCCCGCTCTCGGCGGGAGGACTTCATCTTGCAGGCATTTAGGGTGAGGTAGCACCCATTCACCAAGAGCAATTCTCAGGAGAACGCAAGCTGAGCCACTAGCAGACAGCATTTTTGCCACCAGGCTGTGGGTGCACCAGCCTGGTGAAGGAGATCCTGAGCATGCATCAGAAGGTCCACTCCAGTGGTACACACTCACCCTGTTGTCCTGCTTGACTTCCCACAGACTGGGTGTAATAAAACCACAAGCTTTTGTTACCTTTACAAGGAAGCACCATTCATCAGTCTAAGAGATTCATTTTCCTTTCCAAACCATTATACCGTAGCAGGTTTTAGACATGTTTATAGAGGGATGGGGAGGGGAGTGGATGCATAAGTTAACATAGCTGGTCAGACATTATTGCCTCCCCTAGCATAGAGCCCCACCAGCCATGGATGTAGCCACTCAGCAATTCAGCCAGGCTTGTTAAAAATGAGGGCATAAAAAGAGCTGATTTCATCCATTTTATGGTAGTATCGTTCCCCCCCCCCCACCCAAGGAAAGGCAAGGTTGGCCAACGTGTGGTCCATACCTTTTGTGTGGAAGATGTTTTCAAGACTTTACTCCCTTGTATATGCCTAGTCTTGCCCCTGACCACTACTTACGCTTCTTGTCTTTTCTCAAGCTCTTGCCTTTCTGTTATTTGGAAGTGGTCACAAAAAATTACAGCTTTTTCCATTCTCAAACCCAAGCTGCTACGTTCTTTCACACACATACCCCATGAGGTTCTAATATCCAGCTCCTCCACAAGATCCCAGATTTGGGGCTGGATGTTCCGTTGTCACCTGAGTCTGTTTCCACTTCCAGTGGGACAACCACAAGCTCCATTCTCTTGACTGCTTGGATCTGAGCTTCCTGGTAAAAATAATTTTTTAAAAACGATGTGACAGGAGAACGTAGAAATGTCTGGAATGTGTTCAAGACCAGTGAAAACCCTGTAAGAAGACATTCTCGCTGCCGACTCTTGGTTCAGACATGTCAGATGTGCCCCTAGGACACCCCTGGCTCCCATCAGCTGGCACCAGGCATGGAAACTTTGGCCACGGCTAGTTGTTTCTGTGGCTTCTCTGCTCCCCTTCTCGCCGACGATTTCCCAGAGCAAGTCCCATCTAGCATCAGTTCGTCCTAAACATCAGCCAGCTCATCTCCATGCAGCAAGGACCCATAGGCATGCTGCGATCTCAGTACAAAAAATGCTCATCCGCTGAGCTCCCATAGGCCCCCGAGGAATTGACAGGCTGATGAGTGATGTGTGTGGCTTGTTTGGGACCCTATCATTTGAAGGAAAGGATGGAATGCTGTCCCCATACCCAGGGGTGTGGGGAACAAGCTGCTGCCCACCACCCACCCTCCAGCCTCCACTCATGTGGTCTGGATCCCAATCTCTGTGGTGATTTAGTGCAGGATTCCTTTGGGATGATCAAGGGAATGTTTGTGGAAGAAGCAGCATTTGTGTGGTTCCTGGGTTAGCCTGGGTTCCCAGAAGCTGAGCCTGGCATGAATGTTCATGCAAAAGTGATTTTGAAAGTGCTCCCTGGACACACTGGTAGAGAGTGAGCAGTGGGCCAGGGAGGGAGGAGAGAGGAGAAGGATACCGTGTCGAGCAGACATGCAGCAGCCACTTTGGCTCAAGGTAGCCCTGGGTGCTGGCTGTTGCATATGAAAGCACCCAGGGAGTGAAAGGAGGAAAATGGCAAAAGGATACGCAGGGAGGGGGGGTCAGAGTATGGATACGGCTTCAGGTCCCTTCTAGCAATTTCCAGAAGAGTTTACAGGAGCCATAACTGCCCCAGGTCAGTTCTGCCCCAGTGTCTAAAACCTAACTGTGTTGTAAGTTGGGATCTTTGGGGAACCCTGATACCAACTCTTTTCTGCCTTGCCCCTGTGGGTCCCAACACACTAAGCAGATACTGGGGCACCAGCATCCCATGGCCATAAAATGTACAAATGATAAAATGGGGCTCCAGGGCACAGATAAAGTGATGCAAAGGTGCCAACATGCTTTCCATCAGGATGTATCTCAGCTAACAGGAGGATCTGAGTTAACTCCTAGCTTATTTTCAGTCTATAACAAATGCCAAGATGCAGGTAGACATTCCCAATACTTAACTAAGGCAAAACTCAGAATCAGTTCCTTTTCAGTAGAAGGGGTGGAAGCCATTTTGTCTGAACAGGAAGCCCTTAGATGGAAAAAACTATCCATCACAAGGCCTGCAGTGGAGCAGAATCCCAATGCATGCCAGAGTTACGTTCTCTAGCCCGAGGCTTAGTAAAAGCCTGATCAGGAACACTGGCCAATTTTAGTCTTGGGCCCCATTCTGGGTTCTAATGCACCATGAAATTCAATGCAATCCCCTGTCCTTTCTTAGATTCTGGGTGAAGTCTTTTCCTTTGGAGAAGAAACAAAACTGGGCTTTGCATAAGTACGGGCTTGATCTCTCTGGGCCTAGGGGAAAACATGAACTAAGCCCTGACTCATGTTGACCCTCAGGAGGCCACTTGACTTAAATCTGGCCCCAGGATAGTTCGCTAGACCTCAGTCTCCCCCTCTATAAAGCACAGAGCTCTCAGGATGGCCATGAGGATTAGGAAAGATCATGTAAGGGAAACGGTGATACATTAACACATTAGTAGCTGTTTGTGTTTCCCTTGGAGAACTTGGCTGTTCATTCAAGGGGAAATCCATTGAAGAGTACCCACCTCGTTAGAACAGAGAATGGCTCTGCTCTTCCCACCTCCATACCTCCGTCTCTGCTTCCTGTCCACTTGGAATGTCTCCTCTGCAGCCATGTAAGCCCTTTCTTCTTGGAGGCTCCACACATCTGAGTCACCCATGCAGTCTTTATCCACTGAGCTGGCTCATGCTGATACTTTTCTTCCTGACCCCAAATACCATTCACTCTCTGATTCATCTTCATCTAGATAAATATTTGTTGTGAATATGGTCATAGATATAGTTCTCATTTTCAGATAGAGGTGAATAGTGGCAGGTTGCATCTTCCAAAATGGACACAGCAATAACTCCAGGACCACGTGCTCTCCCAGAATCTTGTTCCTTCCCCTTGAGGCCAGCCGTACCTTTGTAACGACCCTCTGCATGACCTCCTAGGCTAGATCATAAAAGGCCATACAACTTCCTCCTCTAGCTCTCCACCTTGAAACTTGTGCCTTGTAGCTCTGAGCCACCATGGGAGAAGTCCTCAAGCCAAAGAGACCCTGAGGGAAGGCCATGTGGAGAAACCACATTGAGTTAGAGAGAGAGGCCAAGGAGCCTGAGTGGTTCCAGCCCCCAGGTGTTTGAGTCTCCCCAGCACAGGTGCCAGAAAGGCAATGGGTAAGTGTCACGTTTCCAGTTCCAAATGCTAAATCATTGCAGTTGCATGAACGGCCACATCAGGGCCACTTACCCCAGAAATGTGAGACATAATAAAAGAAGTGTTGTTGCCTTAAACCGCTACATTTTGGGATAGTCATTATGCAGCAGGAGGTATGTATAGGATACATATGTGTGTATAAATGTGTATACACACACACACACACACACACCTAGACATGTGTGTGCACATACATACATACTTATGTTTGCCTGTTACCATTCTCCAATTTGTATGTTTGTGAACTTAAATCTGACTTCTTCAACAGGTCTGTAAACTCCATGAGGGCAAGACTGTGTGGTATACTTCCTAGTTATCCTCTGCCAGAGTTAGAGCCGCATGGCCGATGTATAACCACTGCACTATGCATCCTTGAGTGAAATTGACAGGGAAACACCTGGGCACACATCTGTGTCCCTGAAACCTTGCCATCCTTACAGAATGCAACTGTGATCCTGAAGAAATCGGAGTCTCTTTGGTATTTGAGTCTTTCTCATAGGAACCCTGTATCTTTGGAAAGAACCATTTGCCTGAAATCACTGAGAGTAAGCCAGCCAATTTGCTTCTGTGTCATAGACTCAGGGAAAGACAACACTGCTCTCACCAGCCCCTCTACCTGTGGGCACTTGACAGCAAGCCTCTTGGAGGGGATTAGGCAAGACCTTGTCTCCTCGGTCCAGGACCCCTGCGGGATTTGCAGCTTCCATCTTCAGACTGAAAAACAGCCCGTTTGCCTGTCTCCTCATCTTAATGTTACCTAGGAGATCGGAGATTTTTTATGCAAATATCTGTGACAGTCTGGTCCTGCTTATTTGGGCTATGGCAAGAAAACTTAAATGTTGAAGTCTCTCATAGAAGAATAAAGTTATTTGTATTCCTCCCCAACAACAACAATAACAACAAAACCATGAATCTCAAATATCAAAGGGGTCATTTTTTAAAGAATTATTTTATTAGATTGTCTCCTTAGGTCTATATGAAATGCCCTGAAATTCAGTGTTTATGTGAGGAAAGATGGAGGAAGGAATGATACAAACTCTTCCATCCTTTGAAAGTCTGCCAACTCCTTTTACCCATCCACTATATGAATTCACTGTCCAAGCAGCTCAGGTGAGCTGCACACCAGCATCCTCAAGTACACGTTAAACCAGTCTTTGGATGATGGGGGCAGCAAGGGGTCTTCATTTTCTCTGACCGGCCTTTTCTCAAGTGAGCCCACAATTTGTCCTGATTTATGACAGTAAATACATACATTTGCATCCGGCTTCTGTGACATGAAGACCGAGGTTAATGCATCATGGTTTATGTTGCCTCTGCATTTTTTTTTTTTTTTTTGGTTTCAAAATAATGATGTTGATTTCTTTTTTTTTTTAAAGATTTTATTTATTTATTTGAGAGAGAGAGAATGAGAGACAGAGAGCATGAGGAGGAAGGTCAGAGGGAGAAGCAGACTCCCTGCTGAGCAGGGAGCCCAATGCGGGACTCGATCCCGGGACTCCAGGATCATGACCTGAGCCGAAGGCAGTCGCTTAACCAACTGAGCCACCCAGGCACCCGATGTTGATTTCTTTAAGGATTTCTTTGAATGTGCTTTCAATTCCAACAATCCTACAATGACATGCAAGCACACAGAAAGACACAAGCTAGCCAGCAGTGACACTATATTCTAAGTTCAGGGGTGGGGCGGGCAAAGGTCATTGACTCGTAACAGGGAACATGATGGGGTTCTGGGCCAAGAACAAAGTGGAACCTCTCCCTCCTCCTTTGTGGATGACTTCTCACTTTACTTTCAACAGAAATTGTAATATTTATTATTTTGTTCTTGACTAATTCAGGAATTTAGCAGAATTTTCCTTTTCTTCCTTTCAAAAAATTAAGCACTAATATGTTTATGTGCTTGATATAATGGCCAGATTTAGTCAGAAGTTTGATTTGCTGTCCACCTCTCTTTCCTATTTCTGAAGCTTCACAAATTTGTCTGGACTTGAAAGGCACTTATTAAACACCTACTTTCTATTGCTGTGAATTTCAATTTGCCAGCTTCATGTAGAATGTCAAAATTTGACACATATGGGAAAACGTATGAGAACCTCCAGACTCCAAAAGAAGTAGAACATGATTTCACTCCCTTGGTGGTAACTGGTTTCCAATATCCTTTGTCCCCTAACACATATTCTTGTCTCTGAGCCTTCGAGTATCACCTGTCAGAGACATCAGAACTGCCACAGATGCTTTTCTGGGTTGCCTTGACCTTGAAATATTTGTAGTTGAGGGTTGTGGAAGGCCGCATTATCACTTCCTATAAACTCCGCTGTATTGAGGACCCTCTTTGTCCAATCTCTGGTTTATCTATATAAGTTAGTATGCAATTAAATTACCTGCTGGCCCTTTATCAAATCTTGCCAGCCCATTCCAGTAACCTTCACTTTCCCCAGGTCCTTATTTACTCTTGGGCCACGTGGTTCCTTCAGGTTGCCTTAGTTCCATGGAGAACTTAATGTGGCTAATAGCAAGTTTTGGGGATCTTTAATGTGAATTTAGTTTCCTGTAAATTTCCTGCCACAGGTAACTGATATAGAATATATTCTGGATTTTGACTTCCATTAATGGTAGAATAGCTTCCAATGGTAGAGCATTGGATTAATGCTCCTGTAAGAACAATTATGGACTCTAGACAAAATAAAGAAAAACAATTGTTTAAAAACTCTGGAAAGTGAGTAAAACAAATAGAGACTGGAGGGAGTATGAAACTTGAAAGAAGAAAACCACACCTGTCTGCTTTTCCCCTGTGAAACTCCCTAGTGTTTGCGGTGCATGGGGGATAGAGCTGGAACAGAAAGCGGGGATCTTATTGGGCTGAGGTCTCCGAGATTGGAGTTTGGAGCTCCTGGAGAAGCTAGAAATGGGGGGTGGCATCCCAGAAAGGAAGTATTCACAGAGGAGAAGCCCTAACATGCATATAAATTCCCCTGAAGTCCTTGACTGACCCCTGCACTCATGTCCATGCTCAGGGGCACACTGAGCAGCAGGGGGAGACAACAGCTAAAAGGCTGGAATTGCATAGTAGGGATTTCAGGGCCATCTGCTCTGGAGAGACAAACTCTAGAGTTCAAGTCTCCAGTGTTTAAGGGGCTTGGTAAACAGCTCAGACTTCCCATTGAAATTCTGTGAGGATGACATCCCAAGATAAAGAGCATAATCAGAACAGACTTCTGTTAGAAAAAAGCCTAAAACCACCACCAGAGATGACCCTCCAGTAATTTAACTGCCTACTAGAACAAATTCAACAGTGTTCCGAGGAAGACAACAGAATCCAGAGTCTCTTCAGTGCATCATCTGTAAAGTCAGATATACAATAAAGACTAGACATACATCAAGTAGATTCTAAATTATTTTTGCTTTAATCCTGTCTGCTCTAAACTGTAACCAGCCTTGCTCTGCTAACTACAAGACAGTACGGTGACCTTCTTGAAGGATCTTTCTTGGTCCTACTCTTGGTCTAAACCCTTAAAAGCCTAGTTTGGAGGACAAAGTACATTGTGAAAGCAGAAGGTATTTAGTCTGTTTCATTCAAAATTATAATGTGCCATCACTACAGCCAAAAAAAATGAAGAAAAATTGATACAGGAATTACTTTTAGTCTTGGATTAATTATAATCTTCTCATAATTTTTGTTCAGATGGAGCCATCATATTTGGAATGTAGACTTTAAATGCACAAACTTAGTGAGCCAACAAAAAAGCCCTGGTTTCAGACCTACCCTTAAGAGAGTTTCAGATGTAATTAGATTCTTGAGTGTTTTGACCCAAAACTATAGGTACCTAATATTTAATATATGGCAACATAAAAAGTAAAATGATTTCCTCCAGGTAACATGTTAATTTTTCTTCCAAGGAGAAGCAGAGGTTGCCAAGTACTAAATGAGGAGTAAACACAGCTTGTATTTTGCCAGCTAAATTAGCCAGTAGTTTGTCTATTTATTTACATCTCTTCCTACAACTAACTCTGACTTTTTTAGATATTTATTTCATTATTATAGACCAGATTTCAAGCTACTATATTTTAAGTGTGTAACAACCTAATGCATCTGCTTGAATATATTTGATATCTTTGGGAGATTGTATTGAAATACTTTTAACCTCCCCCAAACTTTATATAGATGATACTCAAAAAGAGATGCACATCTAAGGAAATTATGGCAGTAATCACTATGACTAGGAGCAAGGAGTGCCAGTTATTCTTTCATTTTAGGACTTTGTCAGCAAAGCTTCAGTGAAGGGAAATAAGAAGCATACATGCCCCCATTCCCATTCCCATAACCAATGTGACAGCATTGTTAATAGATCAAGTTCCTCTCCCACACTGCACCCCATCTAAGACTCAGCCTAACAGCCAGTCATTACCACTCAACTGATGAACATGTGAGATGAGATCTATTTTCTATCTCTGAAACTGATGATTATGGAATATCATCAAAGGTGAAAGAGAAAAAACAGGTTTTGAAAGGGGAAAACAGAGGAAAAACTTTAACTGTGCTTCTCACCAAATCCTGTTATTACCTTTCCATCTGTAGACCAACAGAACACTAAACGTTACTTCTAGCTCTGAAATTTGATGGGTTAACACTTTTTTCAAAAAAAAAAAATCACTGATTTTGGAGTCTCCGGTCATTTAGCATGCACACTTCATCTCTGCTATAAAATAAACACATAAAGGATGAAAATTGTCAATTTATATTCTCATGGGGAGTTACTACATTCAAAAAGAACTGTTTTAATTGCATTTGTCTTAAGAAAGCTTTTTCATGCACCCTCATTCCTTCCAAGGGTGCTGAGGAGGAATGGCCATTTATTTTAACAATGTGCATCCCCTTAAGGAGCTATGTAGTTGGTTTCTGTGCATGTCAGTTTGTTGGTCTGAATTTCTCTGCATCAGTAAGCAGACATGAGAGCATGAGAAATGCAACACCTGGGTCAGACCCTAATCCATCCATCTACACGTACTCTGACATTGGCACCAAGGGACATTTTGAAGAACAGAGCAGTCCATGAAGGGCATAAAGTTCTGAACACCATAGGACTATATGCCATAAATATTCCATTTCCTTTAATGAGAATTCATAATTGATACAGCCATGGTAATCCCACATGAGCAACAAATACAGGTTGTAGGCTCTTGCCCCTACAAATAGGCCTCCTGCTATGTGCTGCCATGTTTGTGGCCTGAGAACACTAAATTAGTCATGGGATCACTGTATTTTCTACAGTAGCTACTGGCTTGGAGACATGAGCAACACTGATTTCATAGCTTTTTATTATTGATAAAGAAATATGTTTCCAGTTCATCAAATTACATTGCAGTGCCTTGCCAGGCCAAAAGTCTATGGTAACTAATGATTGGGGTTCTTTAGTTGCAAAGAATGTCTGTTCCCTTCCAGGAGAAAAGCTTGTGGGATGATTTTTTTAAATCTCCTGCCAATATGGATATGAGAAAAAGAGCTCTGAAGTGGAAATCAAGGAACTTCTCATGGGTGTGTTGGATCAACTTCAGCACCATCAAAAAGGGGCAGACAGTCTTCCATCCTGCATTCAGGAGTTAGGTGGTTCCATGCTGTTGTCAACAAAGCAGGATGCATCATTCCCCTATAAATGTATAGAAATAAGGCCACTGAAAACTGTTGCCATTATTGGGGGGGAATTTACATGAATATGGATGAGTCCTCTGCTGGAAAAATGAATCTTTGTTGAAATGGAGAGGTGCTGAAGTGCAAAATTCTTAGCTTCCCTTGTCTAAATATGGGTTCATCAGAAGGAGGCTCTGAGGCAGATTCAAGTACAGGTTTATTTGGGAGATGATCCAGATAGGGGAGTCAGGAAGTGAAACAGGGAAGGGAAGGCAGCCAATCAAAAGAGTGTTATAAAGCCAATTATCACAGTGAGCAACCAGAGCTTAACCTAGCTGAGGGTGCTAGCAAACAGTGCAGGACACACCTGAGAGTTATCTCACCCACGTGGTGAGAGAGCTGAGGTATTTATACACCCACCCTTTCATCAGACTTTGGTTGAGGGCTTCACCTGGGGGAAAGAGCAGTATTAATTCTCCAGCATATCTAGCCTGCAGTATCTGGGCAGAGAACCCCATCTCTGCTTTGGGGAAAGCCCTCGGCAAACAGATGCAGGTGCTGGTAGTTGCTTAGCATAAAAGTGGTAGCATCCCAGGAATGTGGGCAGTGTCCCAAGACACTGATGTCTTGGGAAACACCCCTTATCCATATTTCTCCTTCTCTACTATTTAATAAAGTAAAAGGATTTATCATTTGATAATTACTTGCCTGATTCTAGGTACTACATGTTTTGTAAACATCATCACGATTAATCCTCATAATAATTACATAAACTGGTATTGTTTTCATCCTCCCATTTTGCACATTAAGAAATTAAGACTGAAAGAGGTTAAGGAATTTCCCCAAGGCCACAGAAATCTTAAGTGGTGAAGGAAGGCTTCAGGTCCAGGTCTTTAGGCTCTTACAAAACCCTGGCTGCCTGTGGTAAACAAATGTCACCATATAAGCGTTTGAAACAACTTCTCTCAGCAAATTTGATTGGTAGTATCTTTTTGATTGACAGCTTGACGGTCCCAAATTGAGGCTCTTGATTACCATGACCTATGGTTATATCCTCCTTCACAGAGATGCTGTTTATGGTCTCATTTCCATGCACACATCGACCCATTTGAATCCAGACTTTGTTTCTGGCTTTCAAAGGGAAGAAGTTGTGCCCTTCAAGGGGGAAAAAAAAAAAAAGGTCAGTTAGCCCTTTCTGATACAGGAGACTCAACATGCTAGAAAGTCAGACCCCGATCATGATCTCAGGTTCTCCACTACCATCTGTGTGAACTTGGGCTCATGATTTGTCTTTTTTGGGTCTTGGTTTACTTATCTGTAAACTGAAGATACAGATTCCTATCATAGAAACCATGACAAAGTGAAAAACATATTTACAGGACTCAATAAAGATTAGTTCCATCCTTAAATATTGGGATGATTGCAGAGAGAGCTGAATGTTCCCTGGCCTCCAACCTACGCTTTGGTCCACTCAATTGGTGACTCATCGGTGACCAGGATGGTGCATCCTTTGCCTTTCTGTAACTAGGGTTGATTGGGGAACCCGGCGTGTGTCAAGGGCTGAGTAACTCTGTGTTTAGTTGCAAATGATTGATTTGTTAATATATTTTCCAATGTTGTTGAGACACAGATTCCAAAGACGACCTCCCAGCAGCCTGCAGTTCTCTGGGACATCCTGTACTCTCCCATTGCCATATATGTCCCACCCCACCCTCCACCCCCTCACTTTTGTGGCTTGCTGAACCTCACTGAGCGTAAGAGGAGGGCACCGAAATGTCTCTGAAACTTTTCCAGAGACTAAATATTTAGAGAGTTAAGTTGAGAATATATCCATTTTCACACAGATTCCTTTGTGGATAATTTTGTTCAGGGGCCTTCAGTTATGACATATATGTTCATTTAATCAACAAACACTCTTAATTAAGTGACTTTTCTGTGCTGGGCACCTCACTAGGCACTGGGAATGCAGAGAAGAGAAGGATAAATTCCTTCCAACCTTAATTGTCCTCCACTGGTCCATTGGAGAAGACAAAAGAAACCAAAAATTGATGAGGCAAGGACTCATGTGCAGAATGCTGAGCACCATATTAGCTCTCGCATTACTCAGTGTGGGCTTGGCTACACTGGGTAACAAACAGCCCCAAATCTCAGTGGCTAAGAAAAGAAACATGTTATTTTTTACTCATGCTACATGTATAAAATGTGCATGTCAGAGGGGTGGGATTCTGATATCAGTTGCACAGGGAATCAAGCTGATGGAAGATTCATCCTGACGTATGTTTCCGTGAATATTTAGACAAGAAAATGCAAAGTGATGAATCAGACACTAGCTATTAAAGCCTGCCCAGAAGTGTGACATATGTCATTTCCTCCCATTTCATTGACCAAAGCAAGCTGCATGGCCCCATCTACCCTTAAAGGGAACCTAGAAGTGTATTCCTTCCAGGTCTCCAGAACAAGGAGAAATAGGTTATTTTTGAACAGCCCAAATAGCCACTCCCAGTTGCTGGGAGTTCTACTGAACTTTTTCTCCCAAAGCCATTTCTTAGTTAATAATTCTGTCTTGTGTTTTAACAAAAACCATCCCCTGGAAGAAAGTCCCTCTAAGTTTATTCACACTTGTCTTCATGTGATATTTATTTTTCTCTTTCATGGACCCTGGCCCAGTGGGTGCTGGCCACAGAGAGAAAAATGCAGGGTTCCTGTCTGCAGGGAGTTCACAGTGTGGGAATCAAAGGTGACTGTAGTTGGGTTGGAAAACCACTTGTTGGGTACTTGTATAGGACAAGGGCACCACAGAAAGACTCTGGAAGACTCCATGGGAGGCTGAGTACTACCACAGCTGGCTGATGGTGTTCTTCCAGTGTTAAAGCCAGGGGAAGAGGGAGCAGCAGGCTTTATGGGATGGAGCACCCAGATGGATGAAAGTGTCTAATGCAGAAGCATGAAGTCACCCATCATGCATGGGAGAAGTTGGGCAGTGTCAGCCCTAAATTCTTGGAGCAACTCCCAAGAGGCCAGTCGATAAGATGCTCAAGGTATTTTCTTATGAAAAGTCCCCTGGGAACCCTCTTGCACTGTTGGTGGGAATGCAAGTTGGTACAGCCACTTTGGAAAACTGTGGAGGTTCCTCAAAAAATAAAAAATAGAGCTACCCTATGACCCAGCAATTGCACTCCTGGGTATTTACCCCAAAGACACAGATGTAGTGAAAAGAAGGGCCATATGCACCCCAATGTTCATAGCAGCAATGCCCACAATAGCCAAAGTGTAGAAAGAGCTAAGATGCCCTTCAGCAGACGAATGGATAAAGAAGATGCGGTCCATATATACAATGGAATATTATTCAGCCATCAGAAAGGATGAATACCCAACTTTCACATCAACATGGATGGGACTGGAGGAGATTATGCTAAGTGAAATAAGTCAAGCAGAGAAAGTCAATCATCATAGGTTTCACTTATTTGTGGAACATAAGGAATAGCATGGAGGACATTAGGAGAAGGAAGGGAAAAATGAAGGGGGGGAAATCGGAGGGGGAGATGAACCATGAGAGACTATGGACTCTGAGAAACAAACTGGGGGTTTTAGAGGGGAGGGGGGTGGGGGGATGGGTTAGCCTGGTGATGGGTATTAAGGAGGGCGCATATTGCATGGAGCACTGGGTGTTATACACAAACAATGGATCATGGAACACTACATCAAAAACTAATGATGTACTGTATGGTGACTAACATAACATAATAAAAAAAAAAAAAGAAAAGTCCCCTGGGATGAAAGGCCAGTGTTCTGATGGTTGTAGCAGCCTAGATTCCTTTTGCTCTAATGTGTTAAGGTAGCTAAATTTTGGGGTCTTCATCTTGGGTGGCTCCATGTGATCAACATGAGATCAGTGTGTCTGTAGATGCCATGAATGTCCCTGCTACATTTTTTTTTTCCCCAAACGAAACAGAAAATACTCTCATTCCCTTGCAAACCTCCATTTGGACTCATCAAACTCAGGCCTCAGGAAAGCAGCCAGGAGAAGCAGGACGGCAGAGTGCTGTTGCCTTGGTAAGGGGAATCCACTCCGTTCAGGGCTCTGTGGTTTCTATGGGAACAGCACTGCTTGCCTTTGCTGGCTCCCTGGAGCTGGCGAGATGTACTAAAAGGAAAATTGGGGGAGAGAAAGATAGGAGCAGAAAGAGACTTTGAGGATTTTGAAGGTATTTGGGGGAACCCTTCACTGGATGTGTAGCTGTTCCCAGCAGACCACGTAGGCCATTTAGCTCCAACGCAACCTGAACAGGGGAAGCATGTACCTAGAGGCACATGCCTTCATGCAGCCCCCTCGGACTAAACACCATCCTGGAGAAACAGATGCCAGCGCAAAGCAGGCGGGAATTGGCAGTAGGAGGATTTCGACTCCAAGACTAGGAAAGAATGTGTCCTTGTCCCCAGGCCGGACCAGCATCCCATTGTTGTTATAATTATGAAGACTCACGATAGGTGGCCCAGGAAGATGGTGGGAGGCATTTTACATGCTTTGCTTGCCCTCTTCCCAGCTGCCCTGCAAAGCTGGCATTCACACACCCATTTTACAGATGAAGGAGATGGGGATGTGAGAGAGGAAAGGATAACCTGTGAGTTATATAGGTGGTATAGGAGGGATCTGAACCCAGACCTGATTCTCCATGCTGGGCCCTTATGCAAAATCTAACCAACAGCCCAAGGGCAATGCCAGGTTCCCAAAGGTGGGTAACCATCCACCTCCCAACTTGACCAAAAAATGCCCCTGGTTCTTTGGATTTGGGTGTGAGGACGCACACCCAAATGGAAGGCACCTGGGATGACATCGGCACTGCTATTAGCTCTGCAGGAGGCTCTAGCAGCCTTACCTTGTTTTGTAGACGAGGAAACTGAGGCCAAGGAGCACTGGGAAGAGGCTTCTAGTCCAGTGTGCCACCCTGCATCTGTACATCTTGTCTCGGCCAGCTGTAGCTGTTCTGAAACACCATTTCTCAGGTGTGTTTGGGGCCTCAGGGTCTGTGCCCGCTAGGTAGGGAGTTTGCTCAGCCTCAAGGAAGCAAGCTCGGCTGCTGCTGGCAGCCCTTTTCTTGACCAGTTGGGCCAGATGGACAAGATGGGCATATTCCATTCCCAGTCAGTGTCCAGGATCTGCTTCCTTTAGCGTTCTTCATCCTGCTGACACTTATTAAACACCTGCTGTGTGCACTAACTGTACTCTGAGCTTAGACTGGAGGGAGCAATGAAGAATTGCAGGCCATTTTTCAGATGGCCAACAGTTATGCAGATGGTTTCTTGAAGCATCTGTGACCCTGTCTCGGGCCTTCTCTGGTCCCACAAACACACTGACTTGACCAGTGCAGAGCTGACAAGTGTTAAGGGCCAGCCCTAAAGGGTTTAGGACAGCCTTCAACAGTGATGGATGAGCATGTGTGGACAGCACTGAGGCATATTCTACACCATCTCTCAGAGGGGCCTCAGCAGGTTTGAACCTACTGTCTTAGCCCCTTTCCTGATTTGTCTCCCTCCTCCCCTGTAGTGGGATCACTTCCCAAATAAACTGCTAGCATTCAGATCTCTGTCTCAAGGTCTGCTCTTGAAGGACTCAGCCTCAAACATAGGCATGTGGAACCTCTGAAGGAAGGTTTACTGCATGGAAGGCAAGAGGAGAGGGCCTCCAGCTCAAGTTTTAAAAATCTTTTCTTGTGACTTTTGTCAAAAGACGGTAAATCTATAGGAGGAAAATAAAATCTATGTATTCTTCTTTGCAAATTATGCATTAGCTCTTTGAAATTACTGTTATAATTTCATCACCAGCCCATTACATGTTTTCACAGAGGACCTATAATGAATAACTAGCCAGAGTGGGATCCATGTCAGAAGCTTCCTGGGGAGTACTGAACCTGGTCATTCTTTCCACATTGCTGTGAACCACCAAATAAGAACTTTGTTGTTATTCTTGAAGCAGACTGATTTGAGAACACTTAACTGCCTCTCCTCTGCCTTTCCCTCCCCACCACCCCCATCACACCCACCCCTTATCTCAGCCACTGACCCGCCAGGTTCAGTTTCATGAGGAAGTTTGCCAGTGGCCTGTTTGGCCAGGACTTCGGAGAGTGCCTCAGCCCTTCCTGAGCCAGCACTTGGCTCTGTGGGTCCCACCTCATCCAAAGGCATAGCCTCCAGCACGGTCTTCTCCAAGAGCTTCTGCCAGGTTCCAGGGTTGGCTGGCCATCAAGACTTCTGCCAAGACCCTTCCCCAACCAAAACATGAAGCCTAGTGGGTCCATTTATTCATGGTCATCACACTCATCCACTTGGCTGTTTGTTGAATGCCAGGGGGATTTAAAATCAAAATGCCTGGATTCAGAACATAATGTATCACTTACTAACATGGTACCCTTGATCGAATCATTACACTGTGGGGGCCCTGGGTTACCTCACAGATGAAGCAGCAGAGAAGTGGGGAGGATGGAGCCGACATGAGGATGGACACCTTGCAGATGCAGACTGGTGGGACTGCAGTGCATGGCCTTCACTCCCTTCACACGCTGCCCTCAGCCCCATTTTTGCTCAAAACCACATTACTCCTCATCTAGGAAGCCTGAGGGGCAGGAAGTAAAGAAGTAGCTGGCTTTAACATGTCAGTGACAGATCATACCTCAGCTCTCGCTTCTGTACCCACCTCTACTCCTCATTGATGATAAGTAGTCCCAATGCATGATGCTTTGTGTGGCACCCATCACAGGGTGGCTTTGGTTTCTCGAGGGTGATGGCTGTTGTGATCCATACATTAACTTAGCATACTAGTCCCATCTCAGATTCTCTGGGGGTAGGAGGGCAATAGGATGGTCACATTCATACCATGAACGGGCCAGTGCAGAAAAGCACCATGGCAGCTACACAGAGAAATAGGGGGAAAAAAAAAACAGCGTACCTTTTCCCTCTGATGTGTGGGGGCAGAATGTAGATCTGATTAGATCCTCTACTTGGAGGAAATCCCAAGAAGGAAGAGGCCACCTAGCAGAGTAAGATTGCAACTAGATGCCAAGAGCTGGGATAACAGCAGTAAGGGGCATTACCAGGCCTGCATCTGCTGCGTGGGTGGCCCTGCTCTGCAACTTTCCAGCTGTGGATCCTCGAGTATGGAATCGAATCCTCTGTCCCTTGGGTTCCTTGTCTACAAAATGTGAATAATAGCCTTATGTGAGGACAGAAATGGATAGTGGGTGTAAAGGGCAAGGCACGGTGCCTACCAGGAGCAGATGCTCAGTGAACGTGTCATCTGCCCACCAGAGCCTTCATCTCAGCCAATCTCGGCCCATCACCAGCCAGCCCATCCCAAGCCCCACCTCCCCAGGGCACCAAAATGTCTATATAGTACAAAGGGAACATCAGAAAGGAGAAGTCACAAAGATGTGGATGGTGGTGGTTGTTTTTTCAGAACCAAGGATTGGGACAGAAGATCTGGGCAAGTTCAGGTGAACATGGGGACCAGTCAGTGCTGTAAGGTCTCCAGCCACCCTGCAGGGCCTTTCCTCTCCTTATCTTTGCTCCACTCCCCACCACGGAGGTGGCCCACGGAGACCATCAATGTCCTGGGTTTGGGAAGTGGACAGAAAGGGACATTTCTCCTTCTTTTTTTTCTTCTTTTTTTTTTTTTTTATTCACATATATTGCGTTATTTGTTTCAGAGCTACAGATCTGAGATTCAACAGTCTTGCAAAATTCACAGCGCTTACCAGAGCACATACCCTCCCCAGTGTCTATCACCCAGTCACCCCATCCTTCCCACCCCACCCCCCACTCCAGCAACCCTCAGTTTGTTTCCTGAGATTAAGAATTCCTCATATCAGTGAGATCATATGATACTTGTCTTTCTCTGATTGACTTATTTCACTCAACATAATACCCTCCAGTTCCATCCACGTCGTTGCAAATGGCAAGATCTCGTTCCTTTTGATGGCTGCATAATATTCCATTGTATATATATACCAGATCTTCTTTATCCATTCATCTGTTGATGGACATCTTGGCTCTTTCCACAGTTTGGCTATTGTGGACATTGCTGCTATAAACATCGGGGTGCACGTACCCCTTTGGATCCCTACATTTGTATCTTTGGGGTAAATACCCAGTAGTGCAATTGCTGGATCATATGGTAGCTCTATTTTCAACTTTTTGAGGAACCTCCATACAGTTTTCCAGAGTGGCTGCACCAGCTTGCATTCCCACCAACAGTGTAGGAGGGTTCCCCTTTCTCCGCATCCCCGCCAACATCTGTCATTTCCTGACTTGTTAATTTTAGCCATTCTGACAAGTGTGAGGTGGTATCTCATTGAGGTTTTGATTTGGATTTCCCTGATGCCGAGCGATACTGAGCACTTTTTCATGTGTCTGTTGGCCATTTGGATGTCTTCTTTGGAAAAATGTCTTTTCATGTCTTCTGCCCATTTCTTGATTGGATTCTTTGTTCTTTGGGTGTTGAGTTTGATGAGTTCTTTATAGATTTTGGATACTAGCCCTTTATCTGATATGTCATTTGCAAATATCTTCTCCCATTCTGTTGGTTGTCTTTTGGTTTTGTTGACTGTTTCCTTTGCTTTGCAAAAGCTTTTTATCTTGATGAAGTCCCAATAGTTCATTTTTGCCCTTGCCTCCCTTGCCTTTGGCGATGTTTCTAGGAAGAAGTTGCTTCGGCTGAGGTCAAAGAGGTTGCTGCCTGTGTTCTCCTTTAGGATTTTGATGGACTCCTG